>NW_016158807.1:20964-23853 GCF_001687245.7 Rhagoletis zephyria | reverse complement strand
GTTTAAAAATAACAAAAATATACTACATATATACATTCCTCGTCATTTGAATAGCGCACAATTTTTTTGATTTTCTACTATACAAAGTATGCTTGACACAATTTTTATATGGAAGAAAATGCGCAGCACCGTCAGAAAAAAATTGTCGCCCCTATGTTTATTTTTTTTTAATTTTCAGAATATGCTATATTTTTATAAAAAGCTAATGAATATTGAACAAACAAAAGGAAAACTGTACCTACTAAGTATTAAAAGGATACGCTATTCAAATAACGAAGAGTTTATATTTCTTAATTATTAATCCAATTTTAAACTTTGAACATAAATCACATTTGCTTCATTGGTATTAATCTTTTAGTAATGTATATCTACCATAATATAATAAGGCATGTTACATATTACTTTACACGAAAAAAATACCCATGGTTTCAAAGAAGTGTTAGTACTTTTCCAGTTATTCCTCAATATCTCATGAAACGACCAACAGTTCGAAAAGTATTGTAAGGCTCTGTGCAAAAATGTATATTTTTTGTGCAGATTGTGTTCCGTAACATCTACATTTCTCAACAGATTTTCATTTACTGTAAAAAGAAAATGATTGAAATTTAAATTTTTAGATTTTGGTCGCTTGTAACACTAATAATTTTCATCGAAATCGGCAAAGTAATATATTTTTGTAAGAGGACTGTAGGTCGCTTTGTTGATTGGATAATTTTTTCATGAGATATAAACGAATAGGTTCAAAATGTACCAAAAAACACGTTTTTCGAAAAAATTACGAAAACGCTTATATAAAAGAAAAATTGGCTTGGAAAATATTTTTGTTTCTTAAGCGATTACCACAAAATTTGTAGAACAGTGTTATCGATATATTTGATGCTGGTCTTCAATTTCTCGTCATCCATTGTCCATAACCGTACAATATTTAGAACGCATTGACTAGTTGAACCTTCAAAACCAGCTTACTCTTATGTAGTTATCAATAAGTTATCGACACTGCTTTTATTTCGATTAGCAAAATTTAATTTTAAAATATCGAAGAAAATGCGGGACAAAGGCAGGACACTTGGAAAAAATCAGTACATTTTGGGGGTTTTCTGTTTTGAAAAACTACGCAGGACAGACCTTTAAATAACAGTACAGTCCTGCAAAAAACAGAACGGATGGTCATCGTATGGATGCGTCGCTAAGATCAGCGACACTTTTGTCGGCTTGAAGCTCAAGCTGATCCCAGCTAAGGACATTCCAAGGAGACCACGTGCGCACATTTGTCTGCCTCCGATGGATGAACCAGGCGAAAAGTTGCTGCGGTGTCTTAAGCTACATAATAAAGACATACCGGCGATCGAGGAATGGGAGCTTATAAAGGTTGAAGAGCCAAGAAGACCTATAAATAAGCCCATTCTGCTAGCTATTTGCGCAGAATCACTAGACGCCTTAGAGAAGGCTGACTATCGGCTCTGCTTCGGTATCCGTAAGGCTAGAGTGCGGGTATTCCTCGGAGAGGTTAGCCCGGTAGAAGAAGATCTCGGGGTTGATGGAGCTGGTGAGCTTCTCATGGGTGTGAAGCTCACAGATGACCCTGAACCGGAAACTTAAAGTAGCCCAAATAAATCTGCAGCACTCCAAATGTGCTACAGATAATCTAGTTGTCCTTCTCAGTGAGGAGGATATAGACATTAGCCTAATTCAAGAGCCCTGGGTCAAGCACGATACAGTCATGGGACTAAACATAAATAATTATAAACTCTACTATAAGAGCGAGGTGGGTAAGCCGCGGGCGTATATTCTTATCAAGAACGGTATAAATGCATTCCTTTGCTCTAATTTCAGCACATCAGATACAACAATGGTTAAGGTGGAGACCACCGGGCAGCCAAGTATACTCCTGGCCTCATCATACATGGCCCACGATAGGGACAGTCCGCCAAACCGAAATCAGTTCTACGGAGAACGACCGAGGTGAGTCTTTACTACACTTCTTATTAAATACTAACTTAAGCATCTGCAATAGAGGTAATACACCCACATTCATATTCCCGAGTTCAAACCGGTTTCCTGGATGGGAGGAGGTGCTGGATCTAACCCTGTTGTCAGAGAACGACAGCGTGTCTGTAGAAGAGTGGAGAGTATCTGATAGGCCTTCAATGTCTGATCACCGTCTGATCCTCTTTAATCTGCACGGAATTTCCAACACCCCCTCGAAATACAGAAACCCCCACAGGACTAATTGGGAAAGATATAGTAACACACTTAAGCGTAAACTAAGTAAGCTCCCACTAAATGAAACTGTCACTACAGTTGAGGACCTTGATAATAGAGTAAATAAACTAGAAGAGGTTATGAAGAAAGCCTTTGAAAGATCAACTCCAGTTAGTACAGCAAGAAAGAAATCCCCACCCTGGTGGAATGGGGATCTCAGAGCCCAAAGAGCCAAATAAGGAAAATCTACAATGATTGCTTTAGAACTAAAAACTGGGCGCCTTATAAAAGCGCCCTAAGATCTTATAAAAAGGAATTGAGAAAATCTAAAACTAAATCCTGGCAATCTTACTGCTCTTCTATAGAGAACTCCAAAGACTCAGCCAGGCTCAGCAAAACCCTATCAAAAGAACATACAAATATCACACTAATTAAGGGAGAAAACGGGGTGTGGACGAACACAGCTAGTGATTCTCTAAACACGTTAGTCAAGTTCCATTTCCCGGGATGTATTCGACATCCACCCACATCAGGGTCAATTGAACCTGGTTCAACTAGCAGTATACTGTTGAACTCGATCGTGAGCAGGGAAAAGATTATTTACGCTATTAACAGCTTCTCTCCCTTCAAATCCCCTGGACCAGATGGCGTAATCCCAGCAATGCTCCAGAGGGTGAAGGGAGAGAT
>NW_016158807.1:11494-19749 GCF_001687245.7 Rhagoletis zephyria | reverse complement strand
ATTACCTTGTGCTACATTCCTAAAAGCTGGAGAAGGGTAAAAGTCGTGTTCATACCCAAGCCAGGAAGGAAAAACCACGAAATAGCAAAATATTTTAGACCCCTAAGCCTTACCTCCTTTGTGCTTAAAACAATGGAAAGGCTTCTCGACATTTATATAAGATCGCTGTTAGGTGAATCGACACTCTCAACAGCACAACATGCATACATCAAAGGCAGATCCACTGAATCTGCTTTACATGAAATGGTGAGCTTAATAGAAAGATCGTTGCACTTTAAACAATATACTCTGGCGGCATTTCTTGACATCGAGGGCGCATTTAATAACATTGAGGTTGACACCATCATAGACTCTTTGATAGATATTGGTGTTGACGACAGTGTTTGCAATGGATATGATCGATGCTAGTCAATAGAATCATTCAGGCAACAAATGGGGCTAACTCTATTATACATAATTTGAACAGGGGCACTCCACAGGGCGGAGTATTGCTAGAACTCAATAGAGGGGGAATCAAAGTTGTGGCGTATGCGGATGATGTTGTAATAGCAGCCACAGGTCCATTCCTCTCTACCGTTAGCGAAATCCTTGAAGGAACCCTGGGAAGGCTACACACCTGGGCTATGAGAAGCGGCCTAAATGTGAACCCAGCCAAGACAGAACTTATCCTATTTACAAACAGTCACAAACTACCACAATTTAAGCTACCATCGCTAGACGGCAAGGCGTTATCATTGTCCCCCAGCGCACAGTATCTTGGAGTCGTGCTGGATAACAAACTTAACTGGAAAACAAATGTCGAATTCCGTAGACAGAAGGCCTACATAGCATACTACACTTGCAGGAGAATCTTCAGTAGAAACTGGGGACTAAATCCTAAACTTGTGATGTGGATGTATACCGCGATCATAAGACCAATTCTAACATACGGCGCCTTGGTTTGGTGGCCCGGCCTTAGCAGACAATATAATGTTAGCAAGCTAAGAAGCATACAACCGGCAGCAAGCGCAGGAGTAACAGGCGCACTAAGATCTTGCCCGGCAGAAGCTTTAAACGCCATCCTCAATTTAATTCCTATTGATCTCCACCTGAAAGAAGTGGCTATGAAATCGGCGGTTAGACTCAGAGAGTCGGACCTTTGGAGGACTAGACACTTCGGACATGGGTTGATCATAAATCAAATGCAATTAAATAAGACGACGGATTATATGGTAGGCAATTTGGACTTCAGCTGTAACGTGCAAGTGCTATTCCCATCCAGAAGGGACTGGAGAAGAGACCGAGTGGCCGACCGAGAGAAGATCTCTATATACACCGATGGATCCAAGAGGGATTGCGGTGTGGGAGCAGGTGTCTACTCCAAGTAACTCGGTGTGGCTCTGTCTCTACGGTTGGGAAATAATACAAGCATCTTCCAAGCGGAAGTCCTAGGGATCCTAGAAGCCTGCAAAATCCTGGGCAATAGAGTTGGACACAGCAGTAAAGCAACAATATACTCTGAAAGCCAGGCGGGCCTATTGGCAATAGCGTCCCAAATCCAAGCTAGTTGGGGATGCAAAGTAATATTGCGCTCAGTGTCTCAGTCAAATACCGTCTCTCTTGTCTGGGTTCCCGGACATAGGAACATAAAAGGCAATGAGAAGGCGGATGAGTTGGCGAAGGCAGGAGCCGGTTTGGATGAATCCCAGGCAGTGGCACTGGGTTGCCCTCTTGGAGTAGTCCAAAGAGAGATTACTACGCATTTCCTTGAACTGGCTAGACGCAGTTGGTAAGATATACAGACTTGTAAGATAGCGAGAAAACTATGGCCTGACTATAACAGGGCGAAAACCTTGGACCTCCTTAGCAGATCAAGGCCAGAGGTATTTAGAATTTTAGCAACCATCACGGGCCACTGGCCCATAGGCAAACATGCGGCAAAAATAGGTCTACCCCATAATATGATTTGCCGCAGCTGTCAACTAGAATATAGCGAAGAAAGCGTCCAGCATTTCCTGTGTGAATGTCCAGGCCTTTCGAACATTAGACACAAGACGTTAGGGAAACATCTAGTAGCAGAACTAACCGACCTATCAGGAGCTACCATTAGCGAAATCGGCAGATTCATTAGAGAGTCGAAATGGTTCGACCTAGCAACATAGGAAGTGCATAGACAAGATATTTATCCCCCGCGAGAAGTGCATCAAAATAGCGCAATAATGCGCTAATTGTGTCCTGGGCAGTGACTAGGAAGCACTGCAACCAACCAACCAGTCCATCCAATTCAGAGTCTTCTCAGAAGTGCAGCTGGCCAATTTACAATTTGTACCTATGTATGTATGTATGTATGTATGCATGTATGTAAGGGTTTCAAATTTTATATTGAAATTCTAATAGGAAATGTAAACAAACGTCAAAACAGAGAGAGTGGTGCCTACTTAATTTAGAAATCCCGCGGTTTACTTAACTCTGAGCCAGTTTTCGATGCTGGAAGACATTGTCTGGTTTAGGAATATATCAATTTAATTCTGAGCTACTTAACTCTCTATTTATATATTTAACTCTGGATGTTCTGCAAGTGGGCCTTAGAAACCTTTTTTCAACTTATGTTAAGCACTTTGCTTTCAATTTTCAAAAATAACTTTGTCAACCGATTTGGCGGGTACAAATATTCGCGCTCGAGCACTTACTGCTTTCAATACACTTTCTAGAGCTGGGATACTATCGATAGTACCGCCACTCGATCGTTTTCGAAACGATAGTTGAAAACATCGATAATATCGATAGTACTATCTAGGGAATCCAAACCCGGAAACGCGGGATACCGCGCCATTTATGCGGGATCAGAAATGACGGATTACACATGCGAGATCTGCGGGATTTTCGGGACTACAGAAAAAAATTTAAAAAGACGAATGAATGGTTGTGAACGTGCTCGCCAAGATGTTCGTCGTGCATGTCTGTATTAAATATACATCATTTTATAACCCAGTAGATAATTTCAGGAGATAAAGTCCTTCCGACAGACCTTCCAGAGAGTCAAAAGGCCTTCCACTCTACATTCCTTTCTCCTTTCTTTTTTGTATGGAATGGCATCAATTGAAGGGCTTCTTCTTTCACTTCACATAGAAGGCCTTCAGAAGAAAGTGAAGACTTTCCATAAGTGCTTATTATTTCTAAAACTACGCATTATTTTAAGTGAATCGCGGAGAAGGTTTTGATCAAAAATATTTACTTGTCAGAACTTTTTTGATATGGAGCTGAAAGCTGAAGGTATGTAGAATATTCCAAGTATTTTTTTCTTTAAAGTGTCTTAATAGTAGTTTAAATATAATTTTAAATAAGCGGCAGAAAGTATAAAAAAAATGCCTTTTCCGATTTATCAAATCTTTTAATTACTTTTGCACCAAATTGCACGCATGATATTAGTACCAAAATGTTTGCATAGATCTCTAGTTTCAATATCAAAACCTTCCAACTGCGTTTAGCTGCCTCTGGGTAATGCATAAAGATTATACGACAACCCTCAATTTCAAAAAGGTTTTCAAGGTTTCACTTTTTTTAATTGGCACTATTGACCATTTTTTTAAATTTATTTTACGATCGAGTTATAAGTGTTCTTTTGCTCGAATGTTTATATTGGACAAATGGCTGTCCTATCGAAGCTTCAAAAACTAAAAACGGAAACGGAAAGTTTTTGAAGCCCTGACACAAGCTATGCCATCAGGCGAAAATGTAAATACTGACAGTTTGAAAAATTGCATTTTCTACCTTTGCCGAAAGTTTCTGAAATATTGGAAGCAAGTTAACAGAACAAGATCCAGACTAATCACCAAATACTGCGACTGGTTAAATGAAAATGAAAATTGCACTCTTTTTACATTTGCAAAGACTGGTAATGAAGATTTGCCCTCTACAAGGAAGCAATTGCATAGAAAACCATTTGCTGACTGCAGTAAGAGATCTAAGCGCCGCAGATTAGCTCAACTATCAAAGGTCGATACTTCTGCCGTCACTGCGATAATTAATATTCCGCCCAATCAAGCACCTCTTCTGTACAATTCATCGCTGATGAAATGGTATCACTAATTACGGAGGCTAAATTGACAAAACACCAGTTCTTGCTTGAAAAAGAGTTAATACACTCTAAATTTACAAATGTTTTGCCGAAAGAGCGTGAAAGATGGTGGTGTTGATGCAAATAATGATTTTGTTCTAATTGGTAAGCGGGGTTTTGATGGCAGTACCGGGCACATGGAATATAAACAAAAATTTTCGGATTCAAAAATTGAGGACAGCAGCTTATTTGTAACATTTTATGTTCCCCTTAAATTAATTTATAAATCTAGCGTGTCAGATTCAGCTATTACTGTTTGGAAGAATTCAAGTTCAAGAATTCGGTTCAAATTTTCCAAAGAAACAGTAGAACTTTCCGTGCAAGAAGAAGCTTATTTTAAAGATAAAATTAATAAGTTACAACCGACTTCGTTACCTTTCCATAATCGCGCAGTAGTTGTGGAGCATTCTTTGCATCTATCAATGGTTGACGGAAAAATCTGTTCTGCTCTATCAATAGATGTTACATTTGNGCTCGCCAAGATGTTCGTCGTGCATGTCTGTATTAAATATACATCATTTTATAACCCAGTAGATAATTTCAGAAGATAAAGTCCTTCCGACAGACCTTCCAGAGAGTCAAAAGGCCTTCCACTCTACATTCCTTTCTCCTTTCTTTTTTGTATGGAATGGCATCAATTGAAGGGCTTCTTCTTTCACTTCACATAGAAGGCCTTCAGAAGAAAGTGAAGACTTTCCATAAGTGCTTATTATTTCTAAAACTACGCATTATTTTAAGTGAATCGCGGAGAAGGTTTTGATCAAAAATATTTACTTGTCAGAACTTTTTTGATATGGAGCTGAAAGCTGAAGGTATGTAGAATATTCCAAGTATTTTTTTCTTTAAAGTGTCTTAATAGTAGTTTAAATATAATTTTAAATAAGCGGCAGAAAGTATAAAAAAAATGCCTTTTCCGATTTATCAAATCTTTTAATTACTTTTGCACCAAATTGCACGCATGATATTAGTACCAAAATGTTTGCATAGATCTCTAGTTTCAATATCAAAACCTTCCAACTGCGTTTAGCTGCCTCTGGGTAATGCATAAAGATTATACGACAACCCTCAATTTCAAAAAGGTTTTCAAGGTTTCACTTTTTTTAATTGGCACTATTGACCATTTTTTTAAATTTATTTTACGATCGAGTTATAAGTGTTCTTTTGCTCGAATGTTTATATTGGACAAATGGCTGTCCTATCGAAGCTTCAAAAACTAAAAACGGAAACGGAAAGTTTTTGAAGCCCTGACACAAGCTATGCCATCAGGCGAAAATGTAAATACTGACAGTTTGAAAAATTGCATTTTCTACCTTTGCCGAAAGTTTCTGAAATATTGGAAGCAAGTTAACAGAACAAGATCCAGACTAATCACCAAATACTGCGACTGGTTAAATGAAAATGAAAATTGCACTCTTTTTACATTTGCAAAGACTGGTAATGAAGATTTGCCCTCTACAGAGATCTACAAGCAAGCAATTGCATAGAAAACCATTTGCTGACTGCAGGAAGAGATCTAAGCGCCGCAGATTAGCTCAACTATCAAAGGTCGATACTTCTGCCGTCACTGCGATAATTATGATTCCGCCCAATCAAGCACCTCTTCTGTACAATTCATCGCTGATGAAATGGTATCACTAATTACGGAGGCTAAATTGACAAAACACCAGTTCTTGCTTGAAAAAGAGTTAATACACTCTAAATTTACAAATGTTTTGCCGAAAGAGCGTGAAAGATGGTGGTGTTGATGCAAATAATGATTTTGTTCTAATTGGTAAGCGGGGTTTTGATGGCAGTACCGGGCACATGGAATATAAACAAAAATTTTCGGATTCAAAAAGTGAGGACAGCAGCTTATTTGTAACATTTTATGTTCCCCTTAAATTAATTTATAAATCTAGCATGTCAGATTTAGCTATTACTGTTTGGAAGAATTCAAGTTCAAGAATTCGGTTCAAATTTTCCAAAGAAACAGTAGAACTTTCCGTGCAAGAAGAAGCTTATTTTAAAGATAAAATTAATAAGTTACAACCGACTTCGTTACCTTTCCANTGAGGACAGCAGCTTATTTGTAACATTTTATGTTCCCCTTAAATTAATTTATAAATCTAGCATGTCAGATTTAGCTATTACTGTTTGGAAGAATTCAAGTTCAAGAATTCGGTTCAAATTTTCCAAAGAAACAGTAGAACTTTCCGTGCAAGAAGAAGAGTATTTTAAAGATAAAATTAATAAGTTACAACCGACTTCGTTACCTTTCCATAATCGCGCAGTAGTTGTGGAGCATTCTTTGCATCTATCAATGGTTGACGGAAAAATCTGTTCTGCTCTATCAATAGATGTTACATTTGTGGAGCAACACCAAATGAGATGAACGACATTGAACGATCTATAAACAAACCAGCAGACATCTCTAAATATGAGTTTGGTTTGTCGCCACTTTATTCGTGGATTCGGGTTTTTCTATTTTATCCACGTTTCTTATAAAATTAATTTAAAAAATGGCAATGTCGCTCAGACGAAGATAAGGCTCTTGTAGCGCAAAAAAAGGAAACCGTACAGCAGCAGATTAGGGATCGTTTAGGTTTGGTTGTGGATAAGCCCCGAAGCGGTGGCAGCGGCACATCCAACGACGGCAATACCGCTCGAAAATTTTTCCGAAACTCTGCTATTTCAGCAGAAATTACTGGAATAGATAAGCTCTTATTGACAATTGTTACCACATCCTGCAGTGACTCTCATCGGGTTATAAAATAGATACTAAAACATTTAAAATTTATGCATTTGAAGTTGCGAAAAACCTAGTTGGGGCCAGTGTTGCCGCGCCGTCCCAAGAAAATGTATCACCGACCAAGCCAAAAATGTATCCAAATGTATCCAATTTCCTTTTTTGACGTATTCATCTCATATGTTGTAAGAAAACCAAACATTTCGAAGAAAAATACATTATTTAACCCATCCTAAGGACTTGGAATACGTGTATATATATTTTTATATTTCATAAAATCAAACATTTGTAATTTCAATTTATAAATTACATCTTTTATACATAAGTATTTTGCAAAGTAAGTATAAAAAGTAGTAACTAATATGTTACATTTGTACCTGTACACTATGAAAAGTGTGTGTAAAACTTCTACTGAAAAATATCTATTTTTCAACAGGAATCTGTATACGTATATGATGTTCAGGATTCGATTTTGAACTTGAGATCTTTAAAATATATACATAAATATACACATGAAATGTTTAAAGTGGCAAAAATTTTGAAACTAAAAAAACATTTCCTACAAATAATAAACATTAGGGGCTTACATTAACTCTATTTTAAACATTTTATGTGTTATTTTGCGCTCTGCGACAAATTTGGTATGTTAAAGTAAACAGGCAGTGTTTAATTTTATTACACGGTGTGCAAATTTGCACGCATTAAAAGAGGAAAATGGTTACCTTTCTTAATATGCGCAAATAAACAAAACAATTTAAGAGTGTGTTTAAAGTCTTTTCAGTAAAATTCATAAAAATTTCCTTAAATAAATCGAATTTAGTTTTTAAACAGTGTATTTTAAACTACATTGAGATCTTCTTTCTTTTTATATTAACAAATGAAGATATGTGATATGAAAGATATATATTTAATTTATATATATATATATATATATATATTAAGATCTTGCTCAAAGCATTTTTTTAGCTAACTAAACAATTGCGCCTAAAAGTTTAAACAGACGGCAGCGTTGATCGGGATTATTTGGGACTTAATCCGGATCAACTGCAGTTAATTCCCGAGTTGATCGGGATTAACTGGGACTTAATCCGGATTAACTGCAGTTAATTCCCAAGTTGATCCGGATCAACGCTGCCGTCTGTTAAAGCTCTTATTACACTGCTTTGGTGAGATCTCTTCATATGTTCATTGCTTCATTCACAAAAAATAAAATGCTCTAATTTCACGCTTAAGTAGCGATTTTTATAACATTTAGAAAACGTCATTAATGAAAATCTATTTTCGAACGAAAAAAACTTTATAGAAAATATAAAATTTTGGCCTATTTAAAAAAGTATGCACATTTATACTGATAGGAAAAAATAAGTATCCCGCAAAAATTCGTCTAAAAATGTATCCAATTGGATCTATTTAGATCCAAACGGCATCCCTGGT
>NW_016158807.1:7426-11072 GCF_001687245.7 Rhagoletis zephyria | reverse complement strand
TAATTTACAACCATAAGGTTTTAATCGATGGGTCCGTGGTATAATTTACAACCATAAGGTTTTAATCAATCACCTCGGACCCATCGATTAAAACCTTATGGTTGTAAATTACTAGCAATTTGTACCAAGCTCGGTATGGTTATTGTGCTTGCCACATAAAAGCAAACCGTTGAAAATTGTTGAAATCGGACTAAAATTGAGGCCGCTTTTCATATAACGGTAAATTTCAGATATGCTTGAAATTTCAATATTTCGAAATTTAAGGACGCTAATTTACTTAAAATGTATACACCCCGGCTTATCATGTAGCGGTAGCTTTCGGAAAGGTGGAAAACATATATTTAATACTTGCGCCGGGTACTTAATGTTCGGCTCCGCCCGAACTTAGACTTTCTTACTTGTTTATTATAGTTTGTTATGAAACTTGGAATTCAGAGGTCCCCGTCATCTTTCAATTTAATGTTAAAAATTCAAAATCGGTTCAAATAGTTCTAAAGATAATGCATTGCGTTAAAAGTAAAATGCCTATTGTTCGGGATGCCATATTTGATCCGCCATTTTGAATTTTTAAAAATATAATATCAATTTTGAAATCAGTGACGACGAAAATCTCTGGATACCAAGCTTCATAACAATCTATACATTTTTCAGGAATTCGTCCGCCATATTGGAGCCGTCATTTTGATTTTTTTTTTTAGTTAAATATCAATTTCGAGATCAGTGACGACGAAGAGTTCTGGATACCAAGCTTCATAACAATCAATACATGTTTTAATAAATTGTCCGTCATATTGGATCCGCCATTTTTAATTTTTGATATTTAATTTTATATTCGAATTCAGTGACGACGAAAATCCCTAATTACCAAATTTCATTGAAATCTGTCAAATACATATGGAGTAAATACCAAGCTTCATAAAAATTTATAAATTTTTGAAGAAATCGTCGTTTTGAAAATTTATTATAAATTTCGAAATCAGTAACGACTAAAATCTCTGGACACCAAGCTTCATAACAATATCGTCACTAGACACGAATATAGGCGCGAGCTCAAAAGTTGACTGCGAAAAACGACGCATAAAAAAACTTTAGCGTCAAAAACTATTAACTTACTTCGCCGAAGTTTTCCATAAGCATCTTTTTTGCAAATTTTTTTTACGCGCCTTTTTTCGCCGTCAAAACATTATCGCGCCTTTATTCGTGTGTAGTTACGATATATACATTTTTTAAGCAATCGCCTGCCTAGTTGGATCCGCCATTGTGAATTTTGGAAATTTAATTTAATATTCGAAATCAGTGCTGATGAAATTCTCTAATTACCAAATTTCATTGAAATCATCTGTCAAATACATATAGAGTAAACATTTTTGTCGTCCTATATTGTCGATTCGTCCCTATGTGCGACGCACACTGGGGCCAAGCGTGCTCAAAATTCAATTTTTAAAAAATGTTTTTTTTGGAAAGATAAAAACGCAGGTGGGGAATAAACTATTAAATTCTACATTTGAGGGTAAGTTTTCACCTTTCTACCGTTTTTCGGCTGGGAGATATGCGTGTCCAAACTTGACAAATTTGAGCAAAAACTTCTTTTTTTTTTTTAACTGGGAAATTAAAAGTGCAATTCAAATTATTACTGTAAGGAAGCGGTATTATATTTCGTTATTTTGTTTTTTCCATTACTTAAAATGAAGTTTATTTATTCTTTTGGTGTATGTTGTTTGAAATTATGTGTTTTAAAAAAATTATGATTAAAAAAAACTGAACTAACCTCTGTTTTTTGCGAGTGTAATTTTCAAAATCACTTTTTTTTTTGTTTAAATGCGCAAAGCGCTTTTAAATTTAACAATACGGCAATAAAATATGTTCTTTCCTTACTAAGAGTGCGGGCTCAAAACCAAAGGCACTTTGCGCATTTTTAAATGAATTGGTTTTAAAAATTTCACTTTGATTTTAATTAAACACAAAAACATATACTTCTGGTTAAATTTGATTCTGTTTCAATTCGAACTTAAGCCGTTTATTATTTTTAGGTTGCTCAATGAATAAAAAGCGTATTTAGTTCTAACAAGAACTTTAAAATTTTAGTGAGAAACGGATTTATTTCGAACAAGAACTTTAAAAACTTTAGAGAGATCTATTGTAGGAAAACGATTCCCGTTGACAATTTAGGAGACGTTTTTTAATAGATTGCTAGTTTCATTAGATTCTCTGATTACTTGCTCACACTTGTTGCCAGTGGTTGACCAACCGGAGATCTTTTTTCGCTGAATCAATGGACTTAGTAGAACTTGAAGCGAATTATATTAGTTTAACGGGGCTTGGATGGGATTTAGATTCCGACTATGAGGAATAAGTTTCACAGTTTTCAATAAATAGTGCTTATCATAACTATAAGGCAGCCACATATTGACAAGTTTTGAATATGTTTTTTTTTATTATTTAATTTTAATTATTTTTTTTATAAAAATATAGCTTATTTCTTAACAAAAATCTAATAAAGCTGATTTTCAAACTTCGTAAAAATATCAACGTTTTTGATAAGATATTTAAAAAAGATTTTGAGTGCAAGTTTGAAGTAGCTAGGACATACCGTTGATTTTTGGCAAGTTTTTTGGTGAAGATGTCGCTCATTTTCTCCATATAAAAAAATCGTCTAACATACTTCGTATGGAAATATGTAAGTCCTAGCTATTTCAAACTTGCACTTTAATATACGAAATCACCGAGCAATTCTATTTAAGAATTGGATATTGGCACCCATTAAACATTTTTGCTGTAAACCAGTGTAATTGGATCATGAAGAAATTAACGGTAATCTTAAACTTTTATATGAGAATTGAAGTCGGTTTTGATTTTTGCCTAAAAATTACTTGTTTTTATTTGAATTGTTTTTAATTATGTAGATACATTACTTGCTTTTCGATATTTTGTATGCTTAATTTGTACGTCTCCTTAAATTTAAAACATAATGGGTCATAGCAGAGGCGTAACTATAGGGTGGCATTGCTGGCAAAATGCCGCGTGCTCAGAAATTACCTAACATTTTCAACAACTCTAAGTACTTAAAAGATATATATATTTTTTTATTACTTAAAATCAATTAAAGTGAGACACAATTAAGACCCTATGGTCACCATTTTGGTCGTTCACGTTGCAGTCGCACGTACATATGTTTCTGTTTATATTTCTGAAACGTTGTATAACAAGTAATTCTTAGCAAAAAAAATACCCAATTCAACTCTCATAAAAAAAATATATATGTATATATTAGGGCGGGTCGATTTAAAAATCGCTCATTGCTCTGTGAAAATCGTATTCTAGGGATCAAAATAAGAAACTTTGCCGAAGGAACCATACCTCTAAAACGAATTCTGATGTCCCCCAATTTGGGTCGAACTTTTGGGTAGGGGCAAATTTTGAAAAATCCCACTTTGACCCATTTAGAGTGCTCCAATCGAGTCCAAATGTATGACCGACCCCCACTAACTTTGGACGGCCGATCCACCCATGCCAGTGGCACACCCCCTGGAACTCCCCTGGGGGTTCCCCAAACAATCATTTCAAAAAATCACCATTTTTGACCTTTACATGAAAAAGTCAGCTAAATGGCTATGTTTTTTCTTTATTTTTATTTATTTATTTATAA
>NW_016158807.1:0-4625 GCF_001687245.7 Rhagoletis zephyria | reverse complement strand
CGTCCAAAGTTAGTGGGGGTCGGTCATACATTTGGACTCGATTGGAGCACTCTAAATGGGTCAAAGTGGGATTTTTCAAAATTTGCCCCTACCCAAAAGTTCGACCCAAATTGGGGGACATCAGAATTCGTTTTAGAGGTATGGTTCCTTCGGCAAAGTTTCTTATTTTGATCCCTAGAATATGATTTTCACAGAGCACAAATCGACCCGGCCTAGTATATATATATCTCATGATCCACTGATCGGATCTTAACCAGTATGGGACCACCTCTGAGACACTACCTTTCCGATGCAAAAAGAATTATCAAAATCGATTGACGTGGTTCAAAGTTATGCAGTAACATACATAAAAAAAAAATTATAAAAATAAAAAAACATTCCGACGAACTGATAACCTCCTCATTTTTGGGAAGTCGGTTAAAAACCGAAGGTTTTCCATTTATCCTCATAATAAACCTCAAAAGCGGGCATGGGCGACTCCGACTACGCAGTACCCTCGGGGTAGCGTCGCGTGTTCGTATACACGAAGTTGGAGGTGAAAATTAAGTGAAAATTAATTACCAATTCATAATGAATCGGTTAATTCCACTAAATTACACTACATTTTCGCCTTCCACTTCGTGTATACGAACACGCGACGCTACTCCGGGGAACTGCGCAGTCGGAGTTGCCCAGGCGTGCTCAAAAGCTACATTTTTTATACAGACCAGGGAAGCCAACTCGTGGGAATTCCCCGATTTGCGGGGAATTTAAGTTTGCGTGGGGAATCGGGGAAAGGATCGTTGTGGGGAATTTCAGTTTACGTGAGAAATCGGGGTTTGAACCGTTTTTTGTAGGGGTTTAGATGTTAACTAATTTTCAGCCACTTGAAGCTTGGTTTTTATTATATTAGAAATGGGTGAGCTACAAAACTTTCAAGAACATTTCTACAAAATCTAATTAAAATGCTCGAAATGTTTAAGAAAGTTTGTTTAATTTTTTTTTAATATTTCATAAAGTTTGAAACTTGGATATATATGGGTTTTGTTAAAGAATAAACCATATTAAAAAAAAATATCTCAAATTAAATAGCAAACAAAAACTAATAATAGTGAAAGCTGGTCAAAATTTGGGTCGACTACAGTTTTTTCGACCCCTGTATTTACATGTACATTTTTTATTCTTTACTTGTTAACTAACTTGATAACCGTTTGGTTTGGTTTATGTATACATATGAATAAAATAAACAGAAAAACCAGCAGTGTTTCAAAATACATAAAATTTTGTTTGTAAATAAGGAGATATCTATGTGTGGGGAATTTTACGAAATTTCGAAAAAAATCGGGGAATTTCATTGTCGAAATCGGGAAATTATCAAAACTGAGTTGGCTTGTTTCCTATGTTTTGTTGTTTTAAAGATAAATGTCATTTTAAGTGGTCTTTAACGTTATATTTTTTTTGAAGTTATATATAACGTCACACATACGGAAAATCTTGGCGAATCCTGCAAAGCGAAAAAATAAACTAAAGTGTTTTAAAAATGATCAAGGTTCATTTTGGATAGAATACGTTGATGAGAAATCTATAAACCGAAATATGTGGTGGTTGTTTTTGAGGAGTGTTGCTGGAATGGCATTCCTTGGCCAGATATAAATCTGGGTCGTTCCGATTACGTAGACTCGACTGTCGTGGGAACTCCGAAATATGGGGTCTTTAACTTACTACTAGACTATATTCTCCATTTTGATCGCACGCGAGGCACAAGAGACACATTGGATGTCAATTGGCAGTTGTTTCTAGATGCTTTAAGATGTATATTAACAAATGATGTCAAGAGTTGACGGGTGAGTCAAAGTAATATTTTTCTTCACACGTTCCTCGTTCCCAATATTTTGACCATATATTTACATATACTTTATTTTATTTGTCCTGCTCTCCTGAATTGTGTACTGCATTGTTATCTGTTCCAATTCCAGTGCCTACAGCTGATGCTGAACGATCATTTTCGAAACTAAAATTATTAAAAACCTACTTGAGAAACTCTATGGGACAAGTCAGGCTACGTAACTTGGCTATTCTGTCTATTTATAATTCTTTGGCTCTATCTTTAAACATTGATGATGTTATAGAATATTTTATGGAACAAAACGCTCGGAAAAAATAATTTTATTAATAAATATGTTATCAAAATTAAATTGTTTTTTCATTATAAATATGTATAAACCCATGCTCTTCAAACTAAAATTTATTAGATATTTAATCAAAATGCACACATTATTGTTAAGTGGTTTATTAACCCTAGAGTACAGATGTTCGTCGATTCGACGACTACTACTTTCAGTTTACTAATTTTTTCTTTACTGAGTGGTATGACTGCTGTGGAGTAGTCGTAAGCAGCTCGCGCTTCCACTCCGCAGGGCCTTGGTTAAAGCTCTGGTCAAAACAACATCGTAGAAAAAAGGTTTTACGAATACAATTTGTTCATTTTTCCTTATCTTGATCTCATTTGTGAAGTGCAACAGAAAATTTCGTCCTTTTTTCATACACTTATTAATAGATTGGCGTTTACACATATGTTAGTGTTTGGCCGAGCTTCTCCTCCGAGTTGTGGCGTGCGCCTTGATGGTTTCACACAAAGGGGAGGGAGTTACATTTTTACGTCGACTCCGAACGGCGATTGTATTTTTATGAGAAGCTATTTTTCATGGCAGAAATACAATCGGAGGTTTGCCATTGCCTGCCGAGGGACGACCGCTGTTAAGAAAAAAACCTTTTTTCTAAATTTTTTGCGATGTTGGTTTGACCAGGGCTTGAACCCAGGCCGTGCGGAGGGAAGCGCGCACTGCTTACCACCCCACCACAGCGGCCGCTTACATGTATAAAGTACATAAAATAGAGGCATGTATGAAATATATTAAATAAACAATATTTTTTAGTTTTTATGAATTTTATTATTAAGTTCAAACATCGAATTTGCAAGTTCAATATTTATAACATTTAGTTTCCTTTTGCTTTTTAAACAACAGGATTTTAACAAGGCATCGTCATCGTGACGATTTTTACTGGGAGGGCCCCATCTAAAGAATTTGTCATGGGCTTATGATGGTATAGTTACGCCACTGGGTCATAGTCGAATCAAGGACGAAACTAATAATATATTCGACTTTTTTAACAAATTTTTCTAAAAAAGTATTTTTCCAGAGAGCTGAGATTATAATTACTTTCAAATTTGCTTTGACAATTCATTTATCCAATTATGATTTACATTGAAAGGTAAATTTTTGTATCCGG
Organism: Rhagoletis zephyria; assembly: GCF_001687245.7. Classification (NCBI taxonomy): domain Eukaryota; kingdom Metazoa; phylum Arthropoda; class Insecta; order Diptera; family Tephritidae; genus Rhagoletis; species Rhagoletis zephyria. The sequence continues at coordinate 1,355 of NW_016158807.1, read as the reverse complement.
TATTTCCTATCTTTTATTATCTAACTGATGTCTATATAAATGACTTCACCTGTTTCATGCTTTTTCCTAGTGATTACAACAAATACACACTTTGTAACTGTTACTACATTTTATCGCCTTTAATTTAGTTCTAAGTATTGCGAATTCATTGATAAAGCTTCCTGATTATATTGTAACCCAAATTTACTTATTTTTAATAAAATTAGCTGTAGAAATACTCTATAAAAAAATTGGTCACCAAAGGGTTAAAATATGGTCATCAATGCGTTAATTCAAAGTCGTAAATAATTTGCACAATAATAAAATCAAATTAACTTAACATAAGATATTACAAAATACTGGGTCACCAATGGGTTAATGCATGATCAATAATGGATTAAGATGTCAAAAATTTACTCATAAAAAGTAGTTCAAGCGAGTCCAATGGAAAGAATATGATTTCAGAATTTTGAGCACCCGCTTATATGGTCGGCCCCAGTGTGCGACGGGGGAAACTTTCGCAATGTGTTTTGAGGTTAGAAGCAAATCCTGACGTGATGGAGCAAAACGGACCCGTAACACATATCGAGCCCTAACCGCCAAAATTACNTACTGGGTCACCAATGGGTTAATGCATGATCAATAATGGATTAAGATGTCAAAAATTTACTCATAAAAAGTAGTTCAAGCGAGTCCAATGGAAAGAATATGATTTCAGAATTTTGAGCACCCGCTTATATGGTCGGCCCCAGTGTGCGACGGGGGAAACTTTCGCAATGTGTTTTGAGGTTAGAAGCAAATCCTGACGTGATGGAGCAAAACGGACCCGTAACACATATCGAGCCCTAACCGCCAAAATTACGTAAGCGACATTTTCTAAAATTTTTTTTTCATTCAGAAATGCATCCAGCTGTTGTTCAAAAAGAAAATTTGGAAAAAAATGTCGCTCACAACACCTGGTCTGGTTTTATTAACCTTTCATAGATTTTTTTTTGTGGTCCTGCGTAATTAATTAAAATTTGGAAACGTTAGCCTTGATAACTAGCTTAAAGAAAACAGGAAAACTTGGTTAAAATTTAATAATCTATAATCACAGATGTTTTAGCTAGGTTTGGGATTACAGCGAGCGGGTATTGTTTCAGATCGGATAAGACACTACAGTAACTCTTATTATGATAAATTTTCTACTAAAAAATATCCAACAGATTATTATGACCCTGAGTCGAAATGAAAGACGAACGCGCGTATTTAATTTACTTCTTTATTCTTGTGTCGCTCTATTCGAAGTGAGAAGTTAAATCATTGCAATAAATAAGTAACACTCTTTTTATGCATACCAATAGGTACATACATAACGTTGTGGTACATACATACAT
>NW_016158806.1:110031-110178 GCF_001687245.7 Rhagoletis zephyria | reverse complement strand
GATAGACATCCTTATTCTTCGCAGCAGGAATAGCTCGTTCACTGAGCCTGTAATACATTTTCTTAATTAAGAAACATTCTTTCCATCAATTCTCCTTTTGATGTTCCTTAGTTACAAAAATTATCAGGCAATACAATTCGTCTTAAT
>NW_016158806.1:106884-109826 GCF_001687245.7 Rhagoletis zephyria | reverse complement strand
ACTTTTTCCATACCGGATGTTCTGGAAATATTGCAAGTAGGAGTTTCGATGATTTATACGTTCAATGGCAGCTTAAGAGAGGAATTAACAATGTTTCCACCTGGTAGCAAANTCTGTGCCAACTGACGACAATGGGAAATGCCCCGTGAAGCCAAGTTCTTATCCACTTAGTCTCTCCCTCTTCCTCTGCTACCACCAGCGGATTGCGAGTTTAATACTTTCAGAACTGGAACGTCGCTTCCCATTCGAACGACGTGGCCAAGCCAGCGGAGCCGCTGTATTTTCATTCGATACACTATGTCCATTTCGTTGTAAATCTTCCCTAAGATCTTTCTCTCCAATACTTCAAGAGCCGTCTCATCGAACGTTGTCATTGTCTAAGCTTCTGCGCCATATACCGGCATGGGCATGATGAGTGACTTATAGAGTGTGGTTTTTGTACGTCGAGAGAGAACTGTACTCCCGAATTGTCTATTCAGTCCAAAGCTCCATTTGTTGGCTAGAGTGATTCTGCATTGGAGTTCCATACTGACATTATCATCTTTGTTAATGCTGGTTCCCAAGTAAACGACATTCTCTACGTTCTCGATATTACAACTGGCAACAGTAATGTGGGTGTCAAGGCGGGACTGCTCTGACTCTTTGTTTGATGACAGGAGATACTTCGTCTTGGCTTCGTTGATCACCAAACCCAATCGCTTTGCTTCTTTACCCCACTTGGAAAAGGCAGGACAGACTTCGACGTTTTTGTTACCGATGATATCGATGTCATTGGTATACACCAGAAATTACACGCCAGGAGTTCACAATAGTTATAGTAATCATAATCATAATAATATTATCTGATGTTATTCAAAATTTCTTTACTCGCAATATACTTAGGCCAAAAACATAGTGGAGCGGCGAGCATCGAGCAAAGCGTCGATTTCAAACGCATATGTTTTAATGGGATAGCCATATATCTAATACTTTTATATTGATAGTAACGTATCTTCACTATGTGTTTTTATTCCGCAATCAAAGGGAGACAGCCTATCAAATAAATGTTTGCTTGTGTTAGTATAAATGTATATTTGTGAACTATTACAAACAAACCACTGTCAAGTCACTCCAGGAGCGGTTTAAATTACAAATATTAAAAAAATAGAAAAATAAAATAACCAAAAATTTTTCCCTGAACGTGATTGGGGCGAGCTTTGTGGTAACCGGCGGATTTGAATAAGCAGCAAGAGATGTATAAGTTACACTTGAGGCGATCACCATAACCACTCTTAAAAGATAGGATGAGAGGATCCGTGCCTTCCTTTCCAGCTCCTTAGCCAGCATGTAGCGTCTGCCCGTTTTCCCTGATACGGCTCATTTTTAAGTAAACAGTATAACATACTGACGCGTGCAACACGATTCCTTTTTCCTTACTTTTTTGTTCAAAAGTTAAACACAATTTTTTTTGGCTTTAATTAAAATTTAATTTTCTAAAATATTGACGATTACTGCACCGCTCCTGATTTTTTATTCTTTTCAAATGTCATTCTGAGTACATTGGTTGGTTGGTTTTCTCGTTCTATCATTATATATCTGCACTCTAATGTTGGCGGATGTACTTTTAACGTACTGCCAATATAGAAGTATTACATATATGGGGAGAGCGTATAGTGAAGAGCAAAGCGTACACACACTTTTTTAATTGAAGCCTTGCTCGATGAAAGCTCTTCGCTTCACTCGCCGCTCCACTATGTTTTGACCTATGGCGCTATGGCGACCGAACGAAATTGTTTATAATTCAAATTTAACTGTTTTATAATGTAAAGGAATGGTGACAACAATTTTAAGTTTTCATTATTTCATTTCACGGGATATTTTTATGTTTTCGTTACGCTTTTTATCATTTCTTCATTTGTATCCGTAACTTTTTATTAATTTTTTTCCATTGCGTAATTTGTATACCAACTTATCACTTCGTTTGATAAGATATCGTAAATTCTCTTTTTTCAAACTGTCCGGATTTGGATAAGTAGAAACATTAAAAAAAATTCTCTAGTAAAGCTTTCCCAATCACTTTCCGTTTCGAACCAGTTATAATACTTCATTTAATTTCAATATTTTCAGTTTATTTTACATATTGCATAATCCTATTTAGAATATTTGCAAATCAAGATTTCTCAAATACCTTTCTTTTGGTACCCATATTATAACATTTCATTTATTTTATCAATTTAATTGAGTTAAATTTTCAAACAGGTAACAAACCTCCTCAAACATATTTTCGGCTGTAAGTCTTCTTAAAACTATTTAGTTTGATACCCACATTGCAATATTTCGTTTATTTAATCAATTTAACTGAGTTACAATTTTAAAATAGGTTGCAACCCCCCTCAAAAATATTTCCAGCAGTCATGTTTTTTAGACCTCTTTAATTTGATTCCTATATTGTAATAAGTCATTTATTTTATCGATTAAATTTAGTTAAATTTTCAACAGGTAACAACCCTCCTCAAAAATATATTCGGCTGTAAGCTTTCTTAAAACTCTAAAGTTTAATACCCACATTGCAATATTTCATTTATTTTATCAATTTTACTGAGTTAAAATTTTCAAATAGGTGGCAACCCTAATCAAAAATATTTCCAGCAGTTATCTTTCTAAAACCTCTTTAATTTAATATCTATATTGTAATATATCATTTAGTTTATCAATTAAATTGCGCTAAATTTTTTAACAGGTGGCAATCCTCCTTTAAAATATTTTCGACTGTGAGCCTTCCTTAAACTCTTTAGTTTTATACCTTGCAATATTTCATTTACTTTATCAATTTAACTGGGTTAAAACTTTTATAATAGGCGGCAACCCCCCTAAAAAATATTTCCAGCGGTTATCTTTCTCAAACCTCTTTAATTTAATATCTATATTGTAATATATCATTTAGTTTATCAATTAAATTGCGC
>NW_016158806.1:99398-102434 GCF_001687245.7 Rhagoletis zephyria | reverse complement strand
AACAGAGGAAGAGGAAGGCCTCCTCTGCGTTGGAAAGACCAGGTGGAGAAGGACTTGGCTTCACTTGGCATTTTCAATTGGCGTCAGTTAGCACAGAAGAGAAATGACTGGCGTGCTGTTTTGGACTCGGCCAAAATCGCTTAGGCGGTTACAGCGCCAAATAAGAAGAAGAAGAAACTTTTATAAAGTTAGTTAACAAATAAAAAATAAAAAATGTGCACAAAATATTTACATACATACAGTTGTCGAAAAAAATTTAGTCATACAATTTTTCTCAATTATTTTTTTGGGGTATTTAATATAAGTTATTTTTTATAAAATATATAGTTCATTCTTTAACAAAACCCTTATAAATCCAAGATTCATACTTTTCGCAGTATTGAAAAAAATCAACAAAGCGGCAAAAATTGAAATGTCAAATGACAATTTGTAAATAGTACTGCCATTGTTTTCTATTCGATGCTGACTTAAATATTTAATAACTCAGGGTTGTATAATCAGTACTTTTAGTTGCAACTTTCTTAACTCATTATGAAAGAAAAGAAAAAAATTAGCTAACACCTAATTCCTCACAAAAAAACAGTTCATCCCCCGATTCCCCAAGTAAACTGAAATTCCCCACAAAAAACGGTCCGTTCCCGGTTCCCCACGCAAACTGAAATTCCCCGCAAATCGGGGAATTCCCCACGAGTTAGCTACCCTATGCACATATGTTTATATACATGTATATATGCACGTATGTAGTACAAACGAAAACAAATCTAATTAGTGCTAGCAAAGCTGCTCGTTGATACCCAGCGAACTGTACTGATTGTCAAAAATAATGTGTTTGTTGTACATTTGTTCATGTTTGTCATTGTGCGTGTAATTTTCTAGAGTAGTTTTTGTGCCCCCGGTATCACCTTGTATGAATTCGTCTTTCGGTGGTATTAGGGACGTTAATTTTTCAGCTTTTTCCGATCCAGGGATTTTCGGTATGTCGTTATCACAATCCCGGGATCCCTGGATTAGTCCTGGGATTTAGATATTCATTACTTTTCAATAACTTAAATCGAAAGAATTGCTTTTATATTGTTTGAGAAGCACATAAAATAAATAATAAATAAATGGGTTTGAAACCTACTTTTTAATTTAAAGTGGCATTTTTATTTTTTCTCCCTGACGTCAGGATTTATTTTAAAGGACTTTGTAAATTCAAAGATATGGTTGATTCCAAAAATTATTTACAGAACTCAATGCAATGTATATTCTGCAAAAGGAAATTTCTTTAGAAATTAAAAAAATTAAAGTTTTTTGGATTCACACGGACAAATAGGTAATTTTTTAAGCTGATAATTCTAAATGTTATCGAATTTATATAAGTCCTTAACATATAATCTTTTCGAAAACAAATATTTCTAAATTTCAAGGATAACATATTAAAGGACATTTTCAATACTTACCAGTCCTTCTGCACCAAAACCTTGAATCTGCTTAAATTCTACAGGATTTCCTCTTTAATTTGTTGTCCATACTTCTTCCCTAAGCACATTTCTTTGATTTTTTTAAATAATTTTTGAATTACTGACGTCAGAATGAAAAACTACAAGCGCTTCGCGAATATGTTGATATTTGTATATTAAAAAAATATTAACTATATAAGTAGGTGTTCTTCCTTTGAAAAAAGGCTAAAAAGCATATATTTTTTAATTTTGTTTGTACTTCCTTTATGTACAATGTGCATGTCCAATTAAAGATATTAAAGAATACATACAGTGATCAAGAAATTATAACCGAACCACTTTTTGCCAAGTTTTAACGTAGTATTTTCGTTGTTATTTAATTTTGGCTATTTTTTTATAAAAATATAGTTTATTCTTAAAAAACCCGCTTAAATTCAAGTTTCCAAATTTGTGCAATATCAAAAAAAAATTCAACAAACTTTCGTACAAATTTCGATCTTTTTCAAAAATTCTAAAAAATAAATCGTAGTTTTTAGCCATTTGAAACTTGTACTTTATTCTATTTACTAGAAATCAATGGGCCTCAAAACTGCATACTCAGAATCTAATTAAAAAACTCGAAGTTTTTACGAGAATTTGTTGAATTACTTTTTTTAATTGCATACATTTTTAAGGCAGTGGCACTCGATTGGTCCATTTGTACAGCTTGGTACAATTTTTCCATCCAGCTATTGGTACAAAACTAAAAAAAGGGACATTTTTCTTTTTGTAATCAAAATATTTTCTTAAAAGATTTTTTGGAAAAAATCACCTCAGATAACAGAACAGTTTAAGCTTAAAAAATCTACACTGCCGGAACAAAGTATTGGCACAGCAAATTTTTCACAATATATGCAACAAATTTTATTCTAATATTTTTCCGATAATTTCGTATAAAAATATGGTCCATTCTACAACAAAAAACATAAAAATATAATTCCTAAACTTTGTGCAAAATTTTTTAGACTTTTTTTGAGTATGCAGATTTGTAGCCCAATCAATTTTATTATAATAATGAGCAAGTAGTAAGTAGCTCGAAATTACCGTTGAATTTGGTAATTTTTTTCACGTAGTCTCTTCCATACAAAAATTTTTTTTCGAAATACTTTATATGGAAAAAATGCAAAACACCTTCAACAAAAAAAAATTCTCAAAAATCAACGCGATTTTTGACTAACTCCGAACTTGCATACTCATCTGATTAAAAAGTTGAAAATTTTGATGAAAATTTGCTGAATTTTCGCGAGTTTTGGACAAAGTTTAGGAATTATATTTTTATGTTTTTTGTTGTTGAATGAACCATATTTTTATACAAAATTGGCGGGAAAATATTAGAATAAAAATTGTTGCATATATTGTGAAAAAATTGCTGTGCCAATAACACTATGCGACAGTCAAAATCGGGATGGGATGAAACCAACGGGAAATGTTATATCGGTCAAAAACAAGTTATACGTGGCCCGGCGTTTCGCTGGGTCACGTCTAGGAATCGAGATATATCGATTTGAAGTTAGTAACTATCATATAGGGGAAATTGTCACCTTTGGTGGTCTTT
>NW_016158806.1:80389-97316 GCF_001687245.7 Rhagoletis zephyria | reverse complement strand
AATAACATGAATCGTAGGATGGTGCCAAGGACAACTCAAGTGGTGGGTGATAAGGGTCTATAGGTATAACTAAAGGATCGCCGCGTATTATAGTGCATTTATCAGTATAGTCAATAAACGCTAAATCAAGACATTTACCTAAGTTGTTGATAACTGAATTAATCTGATATAGACCAAGATCGGAAAGTTCGTTAAGAAATTGGTTGAGTACATCCCAAGAAGAATTTGGCACCAGAATTCCATCCACTGAATCCCAGGAAACACACGCTAGATTGAAATCACCCAATACAACAATCGAATCGCAGGGCTTGACCATGGCAAATAAAGAGAGCAATAATGAAGAATGTTTGAAGAAAACCGAAGGGTTAGAGTTTGGTGGAATATAAATTGCAACAAGAAAAACACTACTTTTTTGTTGTTTGTGTGAAATATTTTATTTTTATCAGCATTTTTTTTTAATCAAAATATGTTGAAATAAAAGTGAAAAAAAAAATTTGAAATGAGGGTTTCATGAGATATTGTGCCTGACTCACCTCTTCTCCCATAGAAGAATTCACAGAGTCGGCTTTCGAAATTAAAGATAAAACAATAGGAAAGTTGTGGGCGCGGCTACATATCATATGACTAAATTTTCTTAAAGGATGGTGAAGACCTTCCAAATGATTTCTTGGCGTTGGGGCAAGGCAAGTATCAGTTTAGTATTGATACATATGAAATTACTAAAGCGAAGATCATAGATCAACTCAAATTGGTCCGAGCTATAAGTCCCCCAAGCTCCCACTGCCGAGAAGCACAGAATTCGCACGCAGATGAAAACCCTCATATGTTTTTGCAACTCCCGCCATGTGGTACAGAAATTTTTCACGGTGGTTATGAAGAAGGTATGGCAAGAATTAAGCGAGCGTTACGAAAATAAATGCATATTCGTGGATAACCAAATCCAGGTTTTAATTAATCTTCCTAGTGTTCAAGAAGAAGATAGTGAACAGATTATTGAGCTCCAAAGCAAACTGAAAATGTGTCTGTAATTTTTAACTGCCTAAAAGGTTTCGACAAACAGCTGGGACCCCATTCTTATACATACCGACTAATTCGGGAGCAATAATTGCACACAAGACGAGATCTTCCCTTATGGCCTCAAATGGATGATTTTCTAGATATTTGTGCAACACACGACATTCTGTTAAAACATTTACAATACTTAAGACATCCTCAATACAAAGGTGCATACAATTTGTTCGCGATCACCAAAGATCGCCCCCAAAATTTAACAAGCTACAAACCGGATAAGCAACGCACTTGCACAAACTCCGCGAATGTTAACTCGCTCCAAGTTAACACAGAAAAAGAAGTTCTCCTACCAACTGCAATGGTGACAATAGAGCATCGAGGAGAACAGTTTCAACTCAGAGCACTGCTCGACCAAGGGCCCCAAAAAAAAACTTTATTTCGTCTGCAGCTAAAAAGAGGTTGAAGATCCCAATCGAACACACACAGTTAGAAGTCTTTCATATTGGTGGATGTAATTCAAAAAACCTTAAAACCGTAGGTAACCTCAAAAAAAATCTACCCGCAAGCCAAAGCGGACGATAAATACAAAAGTTGTGGTACTCAAGCAATTAGCGGAGCAGATACCGACTTCTCCTTTATGTCGTGAATTTATTAAACAGTTCCATCCCCATGAACTAGCTTACGCCCACTTCAGAAAACCAGCACCAATAGAACTGGTTATTGAAAGCGATATACTTCCACAAATTCTCGAACTCGGAGCACGTACAATCAGTGTACAATCTTCCGATTGTGCGAATAAGCGCCTTAATGCTTTCTCTACTTTTCAACATTTCCTACTACAAAAAGAAAGTAGAAAAAAGAAACATTCCAAATTCAACCGGCTCACCGCGCGCCCACGAGCAAACGCCTACCGGAAAGTTACTTCAACGAACAAATACTTCTGTATATATATATATATATATATTGCATTTCCATCTGTAATTAATATACAACTTACTTTAAATAGAAAAAATTATAACGTCAAATCATTTCAGTTTCATTTAACATCAAACGCAGAGGAAGGCCACCACCTCGCTATAGCCTTTTCACGCTCTTTGGCAAATTATGCTTTGTTAGCCATAACTTTAACTGTGCTTTGACCGCCTTTGTACAAAGACCTCTGGACTATCTGGGGAATAAATTTATATTTTAAATTGCATTGGCATCGTGATTGGAACTATGCTGAACATTTCAAATCTCTAGATTGTCGGGAAGTTAGTATAAAATCGATTGGGATGAGGAAGTTAAATAAAAGCTTCATACCTACTTCTTCTTCTTATATGGCGCTGTAATCGCCTAAGCGATATTGGCCGAGTTCAAAAAAGCACGCCAGTCGTTTCGTTTCTGTGCCAATTGACGCCAATTGAAAATACCAAGTGAAACCAAGTCCTTCTGCACCTGATATTTCCATTGCCTCCCTCTCCTCTGCTACCACCTGCGGGTTCCGAGTTGAATACTTTCAGAGCTGGCACGTCGGTGCCCACTCGAACATGGCCAAGCTGCATGTAGGGCTTATCGTGGCCCGCCACATACCAGCACGGGCATGTCGACTGACTTATTTATAGAGTGCGGTTTCCGTACGTCGTACTCCTGAATTGCCTACTCAGTCCAAAGTAGCACTTGCTGGCAAGTGTGATTCTGCGTTGGATTTCTATGCTGACATTATTATCAGTGTTAATGCTGGTTCCCAAATAAACGAAGTTCTCTACTTTCACGAAATTATTACTTTGAACAGTGACGTGGGTGCCAAGGCGCGAATGCGCTGACTGTTTGTTTGATGACAGGAGATACTTCGTCTTGTCTTCGTTTACCACCAGACCCATTTGCTTTGATTCCTTATCCACCTTGGAAAAGGCAGAANCAGTGACGTGGGTGCCAAGGCGCGAATGTGCTGACTGTTTGTTTGATGACAGGAGATACTTCGTCTTGTCCTCGTTTACCACCAGACCCATGCGCTTTGCTTCCCTATCCAACTTGGAAAAGGCAGAACAGACTTCGCGGTTTTTGTTACCGATGATGTCGATGTCATCGGCATAAGCCAGCAATTGCACGCTCTTGTAGTAAATTGTTCCTGAGCGGTTCAGTTCTGCAGCTCTTATTATCTTCTCTAACATAAGATTAAAGAAGCCATATGTCGCCCTGTCTTAAACCCCGTTTGGTGGCGAACGGCTCGGAGAGGTCTTTCCCAATTCTGACAGAGCTGGTGGTATTGCTCAATGTCATTTTACACAGCCATATCAGTTTGGCGTCGATCCTTTTCTCCCGGGTCTTTTCCAAGATTTGTCGTGTTGTGAACACCTGGTCTATGGTGGATTTTTCAGGCATAAAGTCACACTGATAAGGCCCAATCAGCTCGATAAGACCTTGTAACCTATGCTTAGAAGGCTGATCCCGCGGTAGTTGCCGAGAATGGCGGGGTTACCTTTCTTGTAAATTGAGCAGAGCACACTTAAATTCCAGTCGTCGCTCATTCGTTCATCTAACCATATCCTGCATAAGAGTTGATGCATGCACCTTATCAACTCCTCGACACCGTACTTCAATACCTCAGCTGGTAGGGTGTCAGCTCCAGCAGATTTGTTGTTTTTCAGCCGGATTATTGCTATTTGCACCTCGTCATATTCAGACGTAGGAACATCGACTCCATAATCATCGACTGCGGACTCGGGTCCTTCTTCGCCACAACTTTCCGTGCTGCCATCATTCAATAGGGTGGAAAAGTGTTTCCTCCATAATTTAAGTATGTTCTGAACATCACTTACTAGGTCGCCATTGTTTTTCTTACAGGAGTACGCCCTGGTCTTGAAACCTTCCGTAAGTCGGCTTAACCTCTGACGGTAAGCCAACTCCTAGTGGTGTAGTCTTACTGACATTTAACATGTACCATTTGCCAGAAAAAATTGATACCTCTTGCTACATCACCAAAGTTAGGCCATAGTACGCGAATCCCATGAGATGCAAGAATTGTTAGATTCTCGGGCATACAGCAAAACGGTGTAACAAACTCCCTGTATGTGACTCGTGTGCGCTTCCTCCTCACACACCTCAGCCGTGCACTCGATCGTGCTTTGTCAACTGTTCCGGGCCTCACCCCGCTTCAAATCGATCATGCCCTAAATTCATACAAATGAAAGAAGTTATCATAATAAAAACAGACAAAAAATGCTCCATTCGCGAAGCCATCAAACTGCACCGTATGCAAAATCCCCCTATCTTCAACTCTCTTTCTACCACTTTTTCTAATGTCACCAAAAATCTTACCAATTCACAACAACAAAACCCTCTAAATGAATTAACTACTCTAACTCAAAACAACAATCAAACAAATCATCCACCAAACAACTTAAACGAAAATCACAAAACGACTCTCGCCTTCAATCAAACCGGTTTACCCAATATAAATGAAAACAACTCACAACAACAAACACCTAATATTAATATACAACAACAAAATACCCACGTAAACACAACGAAAAAAGTCCCAAGCACTGTACAAACACACCGTGCACATAATAACATTTCAAACTCAGAAATAAAAGAGAATAAAGAATACGATTTCAATACAATGCCAACAATGTTATAGTCGATGACCCAACAACAAGCGTAATGGTGTCGGCATTGCTTTCACACCTTACTTCACCAAACAATCCCACTGTACTTCCAACTCCTTGCCCTCGCAAGACGAAATGATAGAGTAAACGCTTCGTATCGTACAGTGGAATTTAAATGGTCTATTTAATAATTACGCAGACCTCAATATATTGATTAATGAATTCCGCCCAGATATCATTGCCTTACAGGAAACCCACCTTCCACATAATAATACAGCCCATCCGCCTAACAAGTACATAGGCTACTTCCACAACTGTAGCCAAATCGTAACGCACAAACAAGGTATCGCTGTGGTTATGAAAAAGTCCATGATTCAAAAGCAAGTCCCCATAGTGTCTACTATTTCCTGTTTGGCGGTCGAAGTTGACATTGGGTATAAACTAACAATAATCAATTGTTACATTCCACCACACCAAAATTTCACAACCAGGGAAGTTACAAATATTCTTAATACTTTCAATACTCCGATTATTCTGCTTGGAGACTTTAACGCCTGGAGCCCCCTATGGGGTTCTCTTCTACAAACAGTAGAGGCCAGATTATAGAAGACATAATCCTTTCCCATAACCTAATGGTCCTTAACGATGGTTCACCCACACACTTTTCTACCCACAAGACCTTTTCCCACCCAGACATCATCCTATCATCCGCATCTATCGCCCCCAAACTATCATCTCGCACGCTAGATGAACTCCATAACAGCGACCATTTTCCCCTCATCACCTCACTATCCTGCCCCGGTTGGTCACAAATCAAACCAAAATCGAAATTCCTTACTGACAAGGCTGATTGGTCTGAATTCCGCTCGATTGCCACATCCCTATCAAACAAAAGCCCCTGCTTAAAAAATATTAACGCTGAAGCCGCGGCGATTAAAACATGTAGCCATACCCCAAAACAGCACCAAAAAATTTCGAGCAAAACTGCCGTACTGGTCCAATCACCTAACTGTGCTTAGAAACAATAAGAAACTTTTGTGGGCTAAATATAAAAAAGATAGGACTGACACAAACCTTATCTATTATAAAAAAGCAAACGCGGCATTCAGAAAAGAACTTAAGATCGCCAAATATAAATCACTGGAAAGGATTACCGCAAATATTAATCCACGCTCAAGCCCAAAACAGGTCTGGGCAGACATAAAAATCCTGACTGGTTCTGCACCATCCTCCTTCATCCCTTTTATTCACTCACCTCCAGGTCCTATATACCCACCAAGCGAAATAGCGGAAGAATTTGCCTCTTCTTGGTCAAAATACTCCCACCCCTCCTACTTCCACATAAACTTCAATACCATTAAAGAACAAATTACAGCAGAAATATATGACAACCTTTCTCCCTCTCCCAGCGTTGCAGCGATAGAAGCTCCAATTACCTCAGATGAGTTTGAATCCACAGTATCCAAAATGTCTGGGAAAACTCCTGGTGAAGATAAAATCACCTACCCCATCCTCAAAAACCTTCCCAACTCTTTAAAAACAAGACTCGTCAACTTATACAATGAAATATTTAACAGCGGTGTATATCCTCAAGATTGGAAGATGTCCTCTATCATCCCTATCCCTAAACCCTACAAGCCTCCTTCCCTTATAGCTAGCTATAGACCGATATCCCTCCTTCCCTGCATGTCCAAAATCTTGGAGAAGATAATCTCAACGCGCATTATGTGGTTCGCTAAAACAAATAAATTGTTATCTCCCCACCAATTTGGGTTCCAAAAAGGGATAGGTGTTAAAGAACCGTTGATATATTTCGAACACTTTGCCTCTACAGCCTTAGCAACCAGAAACCACGTCTCTGTATTGAGCTTAGACTTTGAGAAAGCTTTTGATAGATTCGGTGTTCACCTCGTACTCAGAGAAATAAAGCGTTGGAAGTTCGGGAAAAAAATTTATAATTTTGTAAGGTCTTTCCTACAAAATCGGAAATTCATCGTTAGAGTTAATAACTACAACTCGAGTATTCACAATCTCTATAATGGAATACCACAAGGATCTCCACTCTCGGTTATCCTGTTCACAATTGCTTTTAACGAACTAAGCACAGTAATTGCTTCTTTTAGTCACGTAGAACATGTTATTTACGCCGACGATGTCCTTATCTTCTCCAAGATCAAAGACTTGCGGCAGATTGAATTAAATTTCATAGATATCCTTAAGAGCATACACATTTGGAGCCAAACCTCAGGTGCTAACATTGCTCTTAATAAGTGCTCCTCATTTCACATATGCAGGAAACATATCTGTTCTTTTCCGCCCCTTTCCCTACATAACATTCCAATACCTCACTCGGACACCTTAAAGATTCTTGGCTTAATATTTGATAAGAGACTTAGCTTTAAGCAACATTGTCAATATATAAGAACTAGTATATTATCTAGGCTAAACATAATTAAATTTCTCTCATCTAAACACTGTTTTGTACACACCAACACCCTTATAAACATAACCAAATCACTAATACTTTCAAAAATCGATTATGGTCTTTCAATATACGGCAATTGTGCTAAATCTCATATCAAACTCTTACATGCTCCATACCACGCAGCCGCAAGAAGGAGTATACGTGCGTTCCCCACGTCACCAGTCAGAGCAGTTCTTACCGAAGCCGGACTACCTGATATCTCGAACAGGACAGAGTACAATACAATGATGCTAATACCTAAACTGCTCCATTGCCGGAATCAGCTGTTATTTACCCAAATTAACTCTGTTTTGCACGCAAAACTAGGAAAGAATCCGCATTATCACGGTGCATATCATTACTACAGGAAATGGACATAATATCGACACCAACATTAGTAAATACAGCGTCCCATCCACCTTTCATGATTCCTAAATCTTCATTCGTCACCGTTGTTCAGAATCACCCTAAGAACAAAACCAGCCCTAGCGAATACCTACAAATATTTAATGAAGCCTTACAGCCATACAAAGAGGACTGGGAAATTATATACACCGATGGATCGAAATCTGACACCAGTACAACGTTTGCTGTCACAAACATACTTGGTGCCACCATTACTGTCGGTACTCTGCCCACATACTACTCAGCTTTTACAGCTGAAGCTGCTGCTCTGCTTGGAGCAGTACTGTACTCCTCTCGTAAAGATGGTAAGCATATTATATGCACAGACAGTAAGTCTTCAATAGAAGCCATTCTTAATCCATCGAATGATTGCCACCTCGTAAACAAAATCCGCCAAAACCTACTTCAGTATAGCTCCATAAAAGTAATGTGGATACCTGGACATACAGGCATTAGAGGAAATGAGATTGCGGATAAAAGAGCCAAAGAAGCTGGCACCGAACCTATTCTTCTTTTCGATTACCGTAAACTCTGCAAAAAAAAGCAACACGAAAGTTGGCGAATAGAATGGAGTAAATACCAGCATTTTTATAAAACCTGCAACCCCGATGGTACACGATCGACCTATCCCGCAAACCTGCCTATCAGAAATATAAAAACTTTTGTCAGGCTCAGAATTGGACACACGATTACTACACACACACATCTACTCAACGGTCAAACTGCACCACCATGCCCCTCTTGCGGCTACTGCAGCCTCACAGTATCACACCTGCTCGATGACTGCCCAGGGCTTCAACACATAAGATCAGCACTATTTACTAACACTAAACCCTCTGATCATCTTAAATGTATTAATGACAATAATGTTAATATTCTATCACACTTTGTATCTCTAAGTAAATTAAGCATATAGTCAAATATCGTCAGTCATAAATTCACACATACATTTATACATCTTTCTGTACTAAATATTGTCACCTAAGTATGTTAAACAATTTTTTTTTCTAGCCGACGGCCCTGGCAGCCAGTGCTTTAGATTTAAGTGTAGCAATTATTTATAATTGTTTCTCTTTAGAATAAATAAATAAATAAAAAAAATTTTGCATTAATGTATCTGCATACATACATATGTTTGTGAAAATCAGGCAAAACTGCATTGCACACTGCGTTATTTCGATAACAAAGAATGCGTTAAAAAGAATCTCGGTTAAAAAACCATAGCTTACATTCTACATACATACATATGTACACAGTTATATGCATTTATGTTTGTGCACACAGGTCACTTGGTAACAGCGTTGCCGTTTTTATACAATTGTATCATTTTTGATACTTTTTTCTCTAAATTTTAAGATTTGATACTTTTTTGTTCACAAATCCTCCATTTTGATACTTTTGGCTGGCAGAAATTTATTTTTGAAAACTATGAATAATATTGCTAGTTTAAGGGCAAATAATTTTTTTCTTGTCTTAAAATTGTATATGTAGATACATATTTATAAGTTTGAATTGATAAAATAGAAATTGAAAAATACTGTATTAGTTTTTGTTAAAAATTAATAACCTTATTGTCTGTAAATATTGTAATTGTACCTTGTCATAAGCAGCTGAGTTCGTTTTCGCCGTGGTTATGTTTAACTGAGCGAAATTTTTGGGCGAAAGTTGCCGCCGTTCTCGCATTACTGTGCGAAAATTCGCCGTTCGTCTCTATTGTGTTTCAACGGTAACACCGACCTACGAGCGCACGCGCCGAGAAGCCAGCGGCAAGCAAACGAGGACTTCATTAGCTTTGCCCTCGCGAGCGCGTCGACGTGAGCGAGGCACTCATTTGTTGTAGCAGACGAGCCAGGCGCGTAAATGAGCGAGGCAAGCAGATTAGACTGGCAAACGGGTTGTTTGGTCAGCAAAAATTTATGGGATAAAAATCGCATCAACTAAGAATTTCGAGTAAAGGATTGTATATACACATGCAGATATGTATATATATACATATATCCACAAATGTATGTATTTATTTGTGTATGTATAGATATGTTCTCATGTACAGAAGAATAGATGCGCGCTATTTTGACCAGTTTTATCTACTAGGTAGGTACATACATATGTGCATACATATCTATGTAAATAGGTATAATTTTTTTAATATTCAATAATTTCTATAAAAATTTCAACTTATACATGAAAGAAAGCTGCGAGCGCCTTGTTACCTGCGAGGCATTGAGCACGAGTATGCTCGCTCGCTCGAACTCCAAGTTTATGTCTATCCTGGTTTAGGTATGCATAATTTCTGCATTGTTAACGATGTGGTCAGTTTTGGAAAAAACGTCAATAAACGCATAGAAATATCCGTAAAAGACCAAAAAATTCATTTGGTTTGTACTCAGCTGCAATTGAAACCCATTGGGCCGTATGAATAAAAACTAAGAAATTGCTTTTGCTTGAAATTTCATACCTTTTACTTCAATTTTATTTGAATAAGTTGAGTAAAAGGTCTGGAATTTGAAGAAAAAGCAATTACTCATTTTTAATCATACGGCCCATTGTGTATTGTTAGTGTTTTGGAAATTGGTATCTCTACCCGTTCGGGTTGTTTTCGTACTCTGGTCACAACCGTTATTTGCGAGTTCTGTACGTTTTTGGTTTGTAGTTAGCATTTAGTTTCATTTGGTTCAGCAACATATAAATTTTACTATGGCAGCTAAAAACGAAATTTGGATGTATTTCGAAAACAACGCAGACATGGGTTTAGCTACGTGTAAAACGTGCAAAAACAAGCTTAGGAATAATCGAGTGTCTAATTTAAAAGCGCATTTAATTAAATTGCACAAAATTAATTTGAATGAAGCAAGTAATGAACAGTTTGAACCACCGGAGTCGTCAATTTCATCTAAAAGTGCTGGTAAAATGATTCGAAAAAAGAAAATTAAAATCGAGGTGAATAAAAAACAATTGATAAGGTCATATATCGGATTGGTAACGGAGGACTGCATTCCGTTCAATATTTTGAATTCACCAAACATAAGAAATTTCATAGATGCGATTTGCGATGGCCTTAGAGTGTCGGACGGAAAAAAAAATTACGCTGAATGCATCAAACTGCAAAAAAACAGTGTTTATGGTTGCTAATAACATAAAATTGGAAATCACCAATGAAGTGAAAAACAAACTATTATCATTGAAAATAGACAATGCTACAAGGCTGTCCGGAAATATATTTGTTGTAAGTGCTCAATTTATTAGTGCGGTACGAATTAAATCTATTATTTAGGGAATGACAGAATTGAAAGGAGCTGGATTAAGCACAGCCAAAATTCTTGCCATTGAAGTGTTGAATGTGCTAAAGCGATAAAACCTTAATTTAACCCAAATCGTCTCGATAACATCTGATAACGGTGCAAACATGCTGAGAGCGACAAACATATTATCATTTATTTCTGAGGAGGATGTTGAAGAAAACGACGAATTCTGCACTAACGTGAATATTTAAAAAAAATTGAACTTGTAGAAAAAGTGCCAAACGTGCTAATAGGAAATATACAAGTTTGCCGATGTGCAGCACATACAACCCAGCTGGTCGCTCTTGACGTTGCAAAATCGTCTGGCATGCTTAAATACCTATGGAATTGTCGTAATCTTACAAAATACATCAGAAAAACGTCATATGGCTATCGCGAAATCTTTCAGTTAAAAGGATTGAAAATCCCCAACTAGATTGCCCTACGAGATGGGGATCCACGTATACTATGTTGCAGGATTTATTAGCAGCTAAGCATATGTTAACTAAAATCGAATCTATTAAAAATTAATCTGAGGATGAAAACTTCGAAGTGGATACGTTGTTTTGGGATTTCATTGAATGTTATTGCACAGTTTCCCATCCCTTGCAAAAAACTATAACAAAGTTTCAAGAGGAGCAATTACACTACGGAAACTTTTACGCACAGTGGCTTAAACTAAAAATAAGCACCGAAAAAATTTTAAGCGATTCAAGTCAGGAGCTAATAACAACAATTGGAAACATGATTTTGAAATCAATAGAAACACGAACAATAACGTTATTTAATAATAAATTTTTAACTTCGTGCTTGTTTCTGGACCCTCGCTTTCAGCATACTTTAACTGCACAGCAAAAAACCGATNTCAACATACTTTAACTGCACAGCAAAAAACCGAAGCTACTCTTCATTTAAAAACAATTTGGGACAGAATCCATGAAAATAATCCTATTGGACCCTTATACTCCGCGCCAACTTCTGCTTCCACACCGGCCGGCAACTTTTTTGATGAAGAAGATGAACTCATGTATCAATATTTAGTACAAGGAACCCAAGCCGAAATCAACAATACGTTCGACGCGTATGCAAGAATTGAGCATCTCCAACTGCCTTCCAAAGAATTGACGATATGCTAAAATTTTGGAAGGGAAAGCACTACACTGACCCAGAATTGTACGAATTAAGTAATGTTTGTTTTGCAGTCCCGCCAACTCAGGTTAATATAACGTTTTCATCATTATTTCCCAAGCTGTTTTTTTCCTGCTGCTCAAATGTATTAAATGCAGATTCCACAAATCTCAGACAATGTTATGTGGAAAATTTAACATGATTGGATTGTGATAATTTGAAAATTAGGACCCTTTTTCCATTGCACAATTATCTGAACAGAAACTTAAAATTGAGAGGGGGAGAAAAAAAACAGCTTAGGAAATAGTGGCCACCCTGATGTACATATCTATGTACGAGTACATATTCACTAAGGCTTTACAAATTTCGTTTTTAACAGGTCACAATTGAGCGAGCATTTTCAATACTAAGGCTGGTTCTTACTGATACCCGTAATCAGCTTAGTCAGGAGACACTCGAAAATATTTTGTTGGTAAAACTGAACCCAAGCTTTCTTGACACAGCTATAGAAACTTTACCTCTCTTCGAAGATACACCAGATGAATAATATCTAGTCGTAATTTTCTTATTTTTTATGTTATAATTAGCAATGAATTCAACGAAGACTGTATTTTTCTTTTATTTTTGATTTAAATTTTTCAATATGAAATAAATAATAACTAATATATTAATAAAAAAACAACACTACATAACAAATTTCAAACTTATGGTNAGCAATGAATTCAATGAAGACTGTATTTTTCTTTTATTTTTGATTTAAATTTTTCAATATGAAATAAATAATAACTAATATATTAATAAAAAACAACACTACTTAACAAATTTCAAACTTTGGTTTTTTTAAGTTTTCAACCTACTATGAACGGGTAGAGATACCCACTTCCAAAACAGGTACGAAAAGTTGTTGTTCCTTTTGTACTGTTAGCGTGCACTAACAATCAGCGTTGCCAGGTCTTCGAGATGAGAAAACGTCCCTCTTGGTCTGAAAAAACGTCATTTCCTACCCAAAAACGTCTTTTTCAAATGTATGCACCCAGAATTGTTCTTATTAAACTTTTATTGTATACAAAGGTACATATGTACGCAAGGTATATTAAAATGTCATTTCGACAGAGCACATTTAAAATTCATTGTAAACTGGTTTGATATCGTTAATATAAAAATCATTTTATAGATACACTTGTGATCAGCTGATTACGTCATCAACATTTTGATCGATTGTGGCTGTTTTTCTTTTGTTTATTTAATGTTTATTATTTTTCCATAAAAGCCTAGCTCATTATATAACAAACAAAATATAAATCCACATTTCAAACTTTGTGCAAAAATTATAAAAAATCTGCTAAGTTCCAGCTGGATATTCAACTTTATAGATTTTTTTGAGTATGCAGTTTGATAGCCCATTAAATTTCAGAGCAATAATGTGCAAGTTTTAAGGTGCTAAAGAATCGGGTTGATTTTTAATAATTTTTTTTCCTTGAGGACATTTGGTTAGGTGGCCGGTTGTCGAAAATGATAACGTTCTGATAAGAGGAAAAATAGCAATATTTCACCTTTTTTTGCGGTCAATACATTTTCAATGAAGTCTTAAAAGAGTCGCCTACTTTTTTCTGACTTTTTATGCTGCTACAGCTTTTCTGGTGCTTTTGCGATCGTGCGTGTTGCAATAGATCAGCTGTTCCTGATTTGGTTTTTAATATGCAATTGCAAACATTGCAATAAGCCTCGTAAGCTCAGGTGTTTACACAACCTGCCTTTCAACGCAGAATCCTTTGTCCACGAATCTTTAAGTCATCTGTATCCAAAGAATAAATATATTTTGAAGCAGCTGCTGCAAAAAGAAAGCTTGTAATGATTTATTATGAAAATAATTCAAAATCAGTTCTTCTTACTAGATTTAGTAACAGAGAAAAATTACTGGGAAGGTAAAAAACGTCAGTTTTTACACAAAAAACTTCAAAACGTCAACAGGATACAAAAAACGTCCAAATGACGTTAAAAACGTCAACCTGGCATCGCTGCTAACAATACACGATGGGATTCAATTGCAGCTGAGTACAAACCAAACGAATTTTTTGTTCTTTTGTTCATTGCGTAGTTAGGATTGTAGTAAAGATACTCAGGGTTTTTAAGGTTGCCTATGCGGATATTTCTATGCATTAATTGACGTTTTTTGCTAAACTGACCACATCGTTAGCAATGCCGAAATTATGCATAGATAAACACTTGCTAAGGAGTCTCAAGGATTCCTAGACGGATATTTATATGCAACATGAACGTTTCTCCTAAACTAAAAAAACTCCTTTTAAACATAAAACAGTAGATCCTAACCACATCATTAAAAATCCAGAAAATAATACATATACATGTATGTATGTACATGTGGGATGGTATTACCAAGTGACCTGTGTGCACAAACATAAATAAATATATCTGTGTACATATGTATGTATGTAGAATATAAGCTTAGGTTTTTTAACCGAGATTCTTTTTAACGCATACTTTGTTATCGAAATAACGCAGCGTGCAATGCAGTTTTGCCTGATTTTCACAAACATATGTACATATGTATGTATGTAGATACATTAAGGCAAAATTAACCACTTGTTCTAAACATGACGCATATATGTATTAAAAAGAGTTTAGTTTGTGAAAATAGTTAAATTTAAATATGTGTATATGAACATATGTATATATGTATGCGTACATGAATAAAGAAATTTGAGCAAAAATTAGCGAAATGTTCATAAAAATTTTAAATCTTTTTTAGGGTATGGAATTTTGTGGCATAATAAATTTTAGTACAATAAAATGCAAGTTTGAAGTAGCTAGGTTGATTTTTGGCAATTTCTTGTTCGAAAATTTTTTTGTATAGAGAAACTGAGCAACGCTTTCAACAAAAAGAATTGCCAAAATTCAACTGTATTTTTCGAACAGTTCGCAAGTGTCAACAGTAATTTGCGAGCTCTGAAGAAATCATAAGCAAACACAAAATACCAATTGACTGTCGTTGCTGCCCGCTTGCAGAAGCTAGAAATTACTCATTTTTCGACTGCGACTGCCGACAACTTGCAAAAGCAAAGATATTGCTTATACATCGACTGCGCCGATGACCAAAATCAGAATGAAGTCAAAAAGAAAATTTTCAAACCAACGACTGCCGGAAGAACTGCGCATTTTGTCGGCAATCAGTTTCTGCTTGAGCTTCGACTGCGACTGTTAAACCAACGACTGCCAGCAGCTCTGCGCATTTTGTCGGCAATCAGTTTTTGCTTGAGCTTCGACTCGTTTTGTCTCATAAGCGTAAGCACAAGCAATAAGTAAATTTTGAACAGTTACAATAAGTCGAAGCAGTGAGAAGCGAAAATTTTATTACTTTTGCTACTTCGACTTAAGTTTTTTTGAACACTGGGTATTTCAGCATAAAATTTTTATTTTCATTAGAAGCTCCCTGTGTTTGCTTGCTAAATGGTTGTAAATGGCTGTAAATGGTTGCATACATTTAGGCATATGCATAGTAAGAGGAAATGCGCGGCACCCTGAAATTGTGCATATGGAAACTGTGCATACGAAATAATGCATATGAAAAAAACCGAAATAATGCATATATGCACAGTTTCGGTTGAAAACCGCAATAATGCATATTAGGAAAACCGAAATTATGCATAGGCACTCTTTCGTTAGAAAATCGAAATAATGCATATGAAAAAAACCGAAATAATGCATATATGCACAGTTTCGGTTGAAAACCGAAATAATGCATATGAAAAACCCGAAATAATGCATACATGCACACTTTCGTTTGAAAACCGAAATAACGCATATGAGAAAAACGAAGTAATGCATACATGCACAGTTTCGGTTCAAAACCGAAATAATGCATATGACAAAAACCGAAGTAATGCATACATGCACAGTTTCGACTCAAAACCGAAGTAATGCATATGACAAAAACCGAAATAGTGCATACATGAAAACGAACTTCTTTCTGAGTAGGCGGCCTTCGGCCGCGCTTAGGGATTATAACCCTTACTAAGTAGAATTCTCCTTTCTGTGTTGCCGGAAAAGAGGGCCGGAAGTATTTTTGCGCAGAACTTCTCTCTGCGTAGGCGGCCTTCGGCCGCGCTTAGGGATTATAACCCTTACTAAGTAGAATTCTCCTTTCTGTGTTGCCGGAAAAGGGGGCCGGAAGTACTTTTGCGCAGAACTTCTTTCTGCGTAGGCGGCCTTCGGCCGAGCTGAGGGATTATAACCCTTTCCATGTTTTATTTACCTGAATCACCTAATTTACTCACCTTAATTATTTCTTATAAATACTTGACATCAGAATTCGCATCCGCATCCGCGGATGTTAGCTTTTAAACATCCGCATCCGCATTCGCATCCGCGGATGTCTAAAATTCCACATTCGCAACATCCCTAGTACATATGTACGAATGGATGTATGTAGTTACGCGAAGCACGCTTGGATCATCTATATTAATAAAAATGTTGTGTTCGTATGTCACGGTCGTCAAAACTCGAGAACGGCTGAACCGATTTGAATTAATTTTTTTTTTTTTTATTGTTCGGTATAATACCAGAACCAATGATATCGCAAAAAACTGGAGGGTTGCCACCTATTTGAAATTTTTTAAACCAAAATATATTGATAAAATAAATAAATTATTGCAATATGGGTATCAAATTAAAGAGCTTTAAGAAAGATAGATGCTGAAAGTATTTTTGACGGGGGTTGCCACCTATTTGAGAATTTTTACTCAGTTAAGTTGATTAAGTAAATGAAATATTGCAATGTGGGTATTAAATTAAAGTGTTAAGAATCCTTACAGCCGAAAATATGTATCATTAGGGTTGCCACCTGTTTTAAAGTTTAACTAAATTACATTTATTACTGCTAGAAATATTTTTGAGGAGTGTTGCCACCTATTTGAATATTTTGACTCAGTCAAATTGATAAAATAAGTAAAATATTGCCATGTGGGTGTCAAACTAAAGAGTTTTAAGAAGGCTTACAGTCGAAAATATCTTAAAGGAGGGTTGCCGCCTGT
>NW_016158806.1:39382-77372 GCF_001687245.7 Rhagoletis zephyria | reverse complement strand
CCAATTATAACGTTGCGGAATATTAATCAGCTAAAACTCCGCAACAGTACGCGACTCGCAGTTAAGAAATTGATGAAGAACGTAGTGTTAGTAAAGATTTTAACGTGGCCTTTCAAAGGTGAAGAATTCCCATGATTCCGACCGATACACCATTTAAATTTTAAAGATTGCAGTTCCGAATTCGATTGACATTCGGAATCACAATCACTATTGCTCAAGGTTATCCTTTGGAAAAGTATGGTTTAGAGTGAGATGCAGATTGGTTCTTAGATGTTGCGTGTTCCCGTGTCGGCAAACCAGATATCCTTGATATCAATGCAGAGAATGGAAACACGACGAATATTGTGTGCACACAAGTACTTATTACAAAATCAAACTCATATGAAACGTATGCTTTGTTTCGTTAATAATTTGTCATCCATGTAACAGGAATATGCCACAGCAAAGCGTGGCAGGGTATAGCTAGTTATATATAGATACTAAAGGCCTGAACTACAAAACATAGCCACATGTAACACATCATGAAAGTGCCAGTTTATATCATGTCGCTTATACATGTTTGAAAGTGATATATGAAGACATTGCCGAATAAATTCAAATCAAATCGTGCTTATTATTATTATTTGCAATACACAAACAAAATACACGCATTTGCATTTGTCATGGCTTGACAAATTTGAAATACCGAAAATCCATAGCATAAAAATGCTATGCATTGCAACTCTTGTTGACATTCCTATCAGCTGATTAAAAAAGTTTTACCATGACAGTTTAATAAAGGTCGCTCACAATCCATGGCATATTTCGGCAATTGCATAAATTTGTCAGCTCTTATGCACCGAATCGCGAATAGACCTAATATGTTTGAGATGGAATGACATTTTTGAAAATGACATTTTAATAGATACGCTGGGAAGAAGTTAAGAAAATGTTTAAATTTATATTTTGTTACCTACTTTACTGATTTGAAATCTGAAAACTATACCTTTCATGAGCATGAAATGGTATTATAACTTTGGTCCAATATTTGTAAGTACCAGAATAAGAAGGGATAGACTCATGAAAATGTGTACTTATGTATGTGACCAGAACATCGAGCTGAGCCGGCTTAGGTATATGGCAACCGAACTTCAGTTGGGTGGCCATTGGCTGGAATGGTTTTACAGATGGCAACTGCAAGCTGGCAACTGAGTTGCTATATTGTCAACTGCATTTTTGTGGTCGCTGCGGTAATAATCGAAGATTGTATACCTACATATAAGGTAAACTTCAAAGTCTACATAGCGACGCCCATGGTGACAAGGCAAAAACATATGTTTGTGTTGATATAAGAAGTACGACGATTTAATAAATTTCCGTCCGTGGTCCCCCACCTGTTCCAATTACATCCACATGCGNTTACAAAATCAAACTCATATGAAACGTATGCTTTGTTTCGTTAATAATTTGTCATCCATGTAACAGGAATATGCCACAGCAAAGCGTGGCAGGGTATAGCTAGTTATATATAGATACTAAAGGCCTGAACTACAAAACATAGCCACATGTAACACATCATGAAAGTGCCAGTTTATATCATGTCGCTTATACATGTTTGAAAGTGATATATGAAGACATTGCCGAATAAATTCAAATCAAATCGTGCTTATTATTATTATTTGCAATACACAAACAAAATACACGCATTTGCATTTGTCATGGCTTGACAAATTTGAAATACCGAAAATCCATAGCATAAAAATGCTATGCATTGCAACTCTTGTTGACATTCCTATCAGCTGATTAAAAAAGTTTTACCATGACAGTTTAATAAAGGTCGCTCACAATCCATGGCATATTTCGGCAATTGCATAAATTTGTCAGCTCTTATGCACCGAATCGCGAATAGACCTAATATGTTTGAGATGGAATGACATTTTTGAAAATGACATTTTAATAGATACGCTGGGAAGAAGTTAAGAAAATGTTTAAATTTATATTTTGTTACCTACTTTACTGATTTGAAATCTGAAAACTATACCTTTCATGAGCATGAAATGGTATTATAACTTTGGTCCAATATTTGTAAGTACCAGAATAAGAAGGGATAGACTCATGAAAATGTGTACTTATGTATGTGACCAGAACATCGAGCTGAGCCGGCTTAGGTATATGGCAACCGAACTTCAGTTGGGTGGCCATTGGCTGGAATGGTTTTACAGATGGCAACTGCAAGCTGGCAACTGAGTTGCTATATTGTCAACTGCATTTTTGTGGTCGCTGCGGTAATAATCGAAGATTGTATACCTACATATAAGGTAAACTTCAAAGTCTACATAGCGACGCCCATGGTGACAAGGCAAAAACATATGTTTGTGTTGATATAAGAAGTACGACGATTTAATAAATTTCCGTCCGTGGTCCCCCACCTGTTCCAATTACATCCACATGCGCTTTTCGTGCTCTGCAGCGTAGCTGATTTTTCCACGCCGCTAATGTCTGCGAAATAATGTGTGTATGCTAATGTATTCATACGTTAATGAAAGATATAAATACATACATATGTATGTATGTAAATATACAAAACTTACATCTTTCCACTACGGAGCGGGTCTTTAGGCTGTCATCTTTTAAAGGTTAAATATTCTGCGATCTTGAGCGTAATTTTTATTCCAAAAATATCTTAATTGAAGGCACATTTGGAAAATACGTCGAAACGTTCTAAATATTTTTATAACTACTAGTCCTTATAACGTTGCATATACCTGTAAAATGTTTAAAAAAAAATTCTCTAGAAGTGTGTAAAAACCCCGATTTTGTACTTTTAATTATGCTCCTTCTTGTAGTCAGAATATTTCGAGCGTGGTATCAAATCAATTTTTCTTCGACAAAGGTTCTGATAGTTGCTCTTACTTAAGCCTTTTTAATTCAATGCATTGCAATGGCGTCCACAGTTTTGCCCGATTGTCTCCACTTTTGGAGATAGGGGTACTTGAAACTTTGCTTAAATTTGAACTATTTTATAAAAAAACTCTCTCAGTTTGGAAGATATTTTACTAAAATTTTGCACACGCTTGTATTCCTTCACTATCTTATAAAATCATCGAAATCGGTTCACTCTAAAATCTAGCTCCCACACAACTGATTGTCCAGAGACGTTGTTTTGCGTTATAACTCCTCCAATTAAGCAGGTAAAAATTTAGTATAACATATTTTTTAACATATAGCACGCATACAATTTATTAATTAGATATGAAGTTACAGTTATAGCACAAAAACACACATTGGAGCTACGTTAAGGTGTACCCATTTCGATAATTTTAAGGAGTAATGAAGGTAATATTAAAAAGCCGTTGTGTGCAAAATTTTAGTAAAATAACTTCAAAACTGAGCGAGTTATTTATAAGATAGTTAAAATTTAATCAAATTTTCAAATACCGTTATCTCGAAAACTGGGGCCAGTCTGGTAAAACGGAGGGTGCCATTGAATTTAGAACATCCCAATTAAGTAAGTTCAACTTTCAAAATCTCTGCTCAAAGTTTACAGCTTGAACAACGTAATTTGAACCCAGCTTATTCTTTTGTTTTCTATTTCATATTTATTCCTCGTCTAACTTTTGAATCACTTGATGAAAATGAATGAATATTAATCGATTTATTAAGAGAATACGAATAAAATGATATATAAAACATAGGTGTGCTCACAAATTTAAAAATTAAAATTTTTTTTGGTGGTGTACCTATTTTTTAGATTTACCCATATATATCCAAAGGCTTCTAGGAAACGACTCTAACGATTTTGATCGAATTTTGTATTCAGATAAAGTTTTTATTTTTAAGTGTATCTGGAGATATTTGTACAAAGTTGCCACGTATTCGAAATTTGTTATAATTATTAATTCTAAGAAGGCACAAAAGATTCACTAAAAAATAAAAGTTAAAAGACATTTCAAATAAAACAAACTACCATATAGTATATACTTAGTTCGATGAGTGTATGCAATTTCTGCGTGTTAGATAAGGTGCAAATTATTTCAATAAAACTCAACACAATGGTTACTCCGTATAGTGTTTTTTAATCATATGTTATTTTGATTTGATTTGGTTCTTTAAACAGGTAGAAATCTTACTAAATGTAATTGAAAAGCCCTTTCAAAGCCGTTTTGTATGATACCCTTAGCGTAGTAATTCATTGAAATTAATTGAATTAGATTCATTGACAGGTGGCAAACCATCTCGTGTTCCATATCCATATTGCTAAAACCATGTTCACATTACCAACATAAAATACTTAGTTTCGTTTAAAATACCTCACTAAATTAAGTGCGTTCATACACGCGATTCTTTATTTATCTTGACAGCTTTGTAGCAACCCTGTGTTATTGTTTATTTAACCAAAAGAGATCGCGAATGTGAGTAATTGCGTATATTTTTATATTCTGAGTTGTTTGTGGTAATTTTTTAGATTTTAGATGAGTGATCAAAAGAGAAAGCTTCTGGAAATATTTTAAAAACTACCACGCGCGATTATTAAAAACAAAAACGTCCAAACACAATGACATATCAGTTATGGGACACTACTTTTTTCGATTATTATCGATAAAATTAGAGCCGACACTGATTTGTTCGTGATTTGGTTCTTGGTTTAAGATAAACTACGTACTTTCAACTTAATTTACTGAGAGACTTTACAAGGCGAAATTACTTAATTACGCTAATGGGAACATAGTTTTAAATTAATTTAACCTATCATATACATTGAAATTAATTTTTAAGCAATTGACAGCCCTGTAAAAAATAGTTTAAAACTATAACCTTATAAAACTTTTCAGTCTCACACCAATATTGTTATACATATTTCAGTTACCTAATTCCCTTGAATTAAAGTTGAATTTAATTTTTAAACAGATGGTTATCCTCCCACATGTTGTTTAGAAATAAAGCCTTTTCAAAAACATCTCGATTGATACCATATTGTAGTATTTAACTTAATTGCATTTGTTTTTTTAGCAGGTGGCAATCCTTTTTATGTTCTAACCCAGATAAGAACCTTCTCCGCGGCGATATGAATACGTAGGTATCAATGTTTCCACAATCGGACTTCGATACCACGGAGTCTACCGATGTCAAACTTCAAGCAACTTTATTTTCGTTGTTTTGGTCGAATACTTGGACATCCTCCCACTCTATTTACTTGATTACAAACAATTACAGTTTTAAATATTGTAACACGTCGTTTCTAAACATTTTGAGTTAAAATTTTCATAAAAATAATTTTGGCCGCCTAAATCGGTCAAATACCCCTATGTGCGACAATCCCACTGACTCAGCCAGTTGCCTACGCACTGTGCTAAGTTCGCCCTGTAAATTATCGTTGCTTTTTTCCCACTTTTTCAATTGTTAAGCCAACACAATCAAGTGCAGCTGTTCCAGAGCGATTGCATCAGTTTTGGGGAGCACGGATTATTTTTTCCTTTTTGCAGCTCCGGATGCTCCCTACAAAACTGCACATAAAATTGCAGCTGCTCCTGCGTGGTCCGTTCATATTTTGCACGTCTAAAATGTTTATAAATGTTATAAATATACGAATTTATCTATTTCACACAAATACTCACTTTTCTGGTGTTTAACCGATCATATTTTTTGCAAATAATAGCGTTGACCAGCTGTTTCTACAACAATGAACTTTACACCATGCATGGTAAGTTGACAAAAGCTTTGCGCTTGTCATTTTTTGTTAGGAATGCCAACGTGCAACGACAATGACAAAATCACGACAATGAAGGATGATCAATTGTCATTCTATTGCAAAACCGGAATTGGGCTGTTAGTATATGCCTACATATGTACATATATACATACATATAGCAGAAATTAAGTCCATTTCCGCTGTAGCGTATGCAGTACATATTTTTAACTTCTTCTGGAGAGGCGACATCTATCTCTAGAGTTTTTCTAATTGTATGTCTTTGATATGATACCTACAACGAGGTTGATATCTAGACTAGGTTTATGTCTAGAATTTGGCATAAATACCCTGCAGGGAGTGACGTTAGCTTATACCTAACTTTAGTCTGTTTACGCGAAGACTAGTGCTAACTATTAACTGTGTATTTTGTTCGAAAAAAGCTAACTACTTTTGTNCTTGTAACTAACTACTTTTGGACATAAAATATCAATAAGAAAAACAAAATATTTTTTTGTTTTTTTACTTTTTTATTTACTTATTTATTTACTTTATTTTATTACATTTCATATTTGTTTACATATTCTGCTCTGGATGGCCCCATATTCGAACACCGTCAGACATAACTTCAATATGATAGTATAAAATTTCGATCTTCCTTCTATTTGTCCTGAATATGAAAAACGATCTGCGAAGTTCAGAAAAAAAGTGTATTGAAAGTAATTTTTGTATGAGGATATTTAATAGAAACTTGTAAAGAAAACCAACTCACGATTGCGTCTGCATGACTCCTGCACGACTTTACAATTCACTTTAAGTTGGTTTTGTCATAGCTAATTAAAAGTTAGGTATTAATCGAAATCTCGCCAAAAAGCTAACTATAAGTTGGTTAGTTTTAACAATTGATAATTTTTCACTGCAGGGTAGCTTTGCTACATTAATAGTAGGTGCATTCTTTTGCAACCGAGCTACAAAAGAACACTCGCTTAAATAACGAAATACATGCACAGCAACAACACAAACTCGGCTATTTATCCGAGCTCAGCCAGGTCGGTTAAAAAATACGCGACCTAAAGGCTAGTGTTGGTAAGAAAAAACTACTCTATTGTGAATTGTTAATGGGAAAGTGGAGAGGGAAGTTTTTGCTTTCTTTACTTACTACCACTAAGCATATGGTGGTAGTGAAATTTGAATTGCACTACCATTAACCATATAGTGGTAGTGAAATTTGAAATGCACTACCACTGAAGCCCTAGTGGTAGTGAAAATCTCGATTTAGTACAGCGTGCCCAACCCTGATTATAGGTCACCAAGTGGCCATCAGCTGGAAAGGGAAATACAAAAACAAAATATTTTCGTTTCTGGCTAAGTTGACGTGTTCGGTAATCATTGACTAGACTATTAATCATATTAAGTTTTGTGAGAAAAAACTAATTACATTTATCTAAGAAAAAGTAGAAATAAAAACCAGTGATGCATCCAGTTTTTTCAACAGACCTTTGACAAATAATATTCGATAATTCTTACCTAATTGTCTTCTAAAGCTCAAATAGTCTATTCTCTTGATAGCCATACGTTGAATATTTCCGCTGGAAATACCTATTGAAGGATATTACTCTTCGCCTTTAAATTACAAAAGATAGAGGACGTAGGGGGACCGTTTTAACGTAACATAGGCAAAAAATGTTGGCTACAATCTGTCATTTTGTTTGCCAGATATACGTTTTATCAGTACACCTGCTCTATATTCGCATTCGCAAAAGCTCCGCATTGATTATTGCGAATGCGAAAGCGAATGCGAATGTTAAAATTAATGCGGAAGCTCCGCGGTTGCGAATGCGAATGCGAATATTCGCAACAACCCTGGTATATACAAACATATAGCAGCAACTAATTTCATTTAAAAAAATGGCGTGTCGTCCATTTCCGCTGTAGCGTATGTAGTGCATATTTTTAACTTCTTCTGGAGAGGCAATATCTATCTCTAGAGTTTTTCTAATTGTATGTCTTTGATATGATACCTACTACCAGGGATGTTGCGAATGTGGAATTTTAGACATCCGCGGATGCGAATGCGGATGCGGACGTTCAAACGCTAACATCCGCGGATGCGAATTCGAATGTGGATGTCAAGTATTTTATACCCGAGCGCAATTGTACGCAAGGGTATTATAACTTTGTTCACATAACGGCTGTTTGTAACAGGCAAAACGAATTGAGATAGATATAGACAAATGTATACTTAAATGATCAGAATGAAAAGAGTAACCGTATGTGCACACGATAACTCGAGTAAAAATTGAGATATCTTAAAGAAACTTGGTATGTGTACTTATTTTGAGCGTAGGACGGATGGTGTTGAAAATGGGCAAAATAGGACGATAACCACGCCTACCTCCCATATAACGGTAGTTTTCAGAAATACGAAAACTGCGATATTTCAGTAACTAATGAAGCTTACTCGCTCAAAATTCATATGTACCATCATTTTTAAACGAAAAATAATAATATTAAAAACTTTTGGAAATGGGCGTAGGCACACCCACTTATGATGTGTATATCTGGGGAACCATTCCACCAATTTCTCCCAAACTTGGCACAGTTGTTGGCCTTTACAAAGCGGAAAATTTAAAAAATGGATAATAACCACGCCCACATCCCACATAAAGGTAATTTAGAGAAATACGAAAGCTTCGATAAATCAGTAACCAATACTGCAGCTAATTTATTCAAAATTGATGTTTGCAATAATTGTTTAGCAAAAAGTACGCTTATAATAAAACGTTTGAAAATGGGCGTGACCCCGCCTACTTAAAACCACATATGTGTATCTCGGTAACCGTTCTACCAATGTGTACCAAATTCGGTATGATTATAGTGGTTGCCCCATAAAGGCAAAACGTTGAAAGTTATTAAAATCTGACTAAAATTACGACCACCTTTTTATAACGCTAATTTTACCCAAAATTGATACTAACAACAATCACTTGAAAAGAATTAACATTATGGAATTTTGGAAAATGGGCGTGGTGCCGCCCACATATATCTATATAAGTTTATCTCATTATGTCTAACTGAACGTTCTATCGAAGATGTTTGAAATAGATGTAAACCCACCACTGCTTACCATGTAGCGGTAGTTTTCGGAAAGGTGAAAAAACTATATTGAATACTTGCGCCGGGTGTTTAATGTTCGGCTCCGCCCGAACTTAGACTTTTTTATTTGTTAAGAAATAATTTAGGTGAGTAAAATAGGTGATTTAGTTAAATAAAAAATGGAAAGGTTAGTAATTTCTAATAATTTTTTTTTAGTACTTGAATTTAAAAATTGGAACATTGTATTCAATTAAAAGTTTTAAAGGGTCGTAAATCAAACCTGCGCCACTAAATAACTACTCGCTCGATGCGAAAAACTTAAAAATTTTGAAACTTGACAAAATTGTAAATTCTTTTCGATTGACGCTGCACCAGTCGAGAGGACTTTCAGTTATATTAATTTTTTTTATTGCGGTGCAATAATTCTTTGCATCGGTCTGCAAATGTCGTATCTATCCTCCTGACTTTCATCTTCACAATCTAGTATCATGGCAAGATCGTTGATTAAACACCGTTGTTTTCCAAAGAATTCTTCATTCTCATTCTCTTGGTTGTTTCTGAATGTGGAGAACCAGTAACGTCAACAGCGTTTTTCGATTTTAGTTTTTGTAATTCAGTTTTGATCCTTTCTTCTGTGACTGACCAGATATACGTTTTATCATTGCACTTGCATAATATTCCAGGGACCGAAACAGTTATTTTTTTACCAGTTAAACTTGGCCTAATATTTTTTATTCCGAAAGTTTTTTTCTGGATAATAAAGAAGCAGCGTATCAAAATTAAACAAATTTGGTATCATGTGAAAGAGGACTGAAAAAGCTTTTAAACAGAAATAACGAACGAAGGTTACCACCTCTTTTTATATAAATTTTTTTTATATCATTTAATACTAAAGAAATTCATATACCTGACCCAAGGTTTGTTCTATGGTAATTAATTATAATTTTTATTGAAATATTTTTAAATAGGTGACTGCTTGTTTAGAAATTTCAGTTTTAAAGCTATTTAAGTCCTCTTTCATTTGATACCAAACTTGTTTAATTTGGATAAGCGGTTTGTTTATTGTCCGGAAAGGACTTTTAGTTGGGAATAAAAAATATTTGGCCAAGTTTAACTCGTAAAGAAAATAACTGTTACTTTCGGTCCCTTCAATATTCGCATTCGCAAAAGATCCGCATGGATTATTGCGAATGCGAAAGCGAATGTTAAAATTAATGCGGAAGCTCCGCGGTTGCGAATGCGAATGCGAATATTCGCAACAACCCTGATACATACATATGTTACTTTTCATATCAATTCAAGTGTGTTACATGCGCCCCACGCTTTTCATTTTCAATGTCGTTAATTGTTTATAATGACTTTTGCTAAAATTTCAAAATCAAAAGTTATCAAAACAAATTCTGTGGGACTGAGAAATATTACTTTCTACTTTTTAGGCCATTTATAAAAGCGTTGTATATTAAAAAGTTTTACTTTATTTTATTTATTTTCTACTTTTCAGTCTTGTCTGTACAAAATTTTGCAATAGATATTAAAATAATTCAACTTGCAGTGAAAGAGAACAGAAGACTATGCAAGCAAAATGTTGTTTGCTCACATTTAATATATGCCTACATATGTACATACATACATATAGCAGCAATTATTTTCATTAAAAGAAATGGCCATAAATAGCTTTGCTACATTAGTAGGTGCATTCTTTTGCAACCGAGCTACAAAAGAACACTCGCTTAAATGACGAAATACACGCAACAAAGCAACAACACAAACTCGGCTATTTATCCGAGCTCAGCAAGGTCGGTTAAAAAATACGCGACCTGAAGGCTAGTGTTGGTAAGTGAAAAAAACTGCTCTATTGTGAATTGTTATTGGGAAAGTGGAGAGGAAAATTTTTGCTTCCTTTTATACGAGACTTATATTTTAAAAGAGTATATATATTACACAAATGCCTCGCATAATTACTCATTTAAATTGGTTTTTGTATCTAAATCCCGTTAAACTAATCACATTTTCTTGCCAGCTTCCAACAGGGTTGCTTAAGTAGCTAAAAGGAAATTTTACCCGAGTTGAGCGTTCTTTTGTCGCTCGCTTACAAACAAATGCAGCTAGTATAAATGGTGGTCTGGACATACAACATTGAAAGTTGATAAAAGCGTTGTAAAATAATATATCTCAGTCCCATAGAATTTGTTTTGATAACTTTTGATTTTGAAATTTCATAAACAATTTATGAGATTGAAAACGAAAAACATGTAGCGCATGCAATATAAAGCATTCGATTTAATTGACAATATTGAAACTCCTTACATAACATAGACCTAAAATTTCTACAGCGAAAGTACAAATTTGAGATCGATTTTAAGCGGTCGTTATTAATATACCCACATACATACATATATTACTCTTCAATTTCAAATCAGGCCTATTACATGCGCCCCACGCTTTTCATTTTCAATCTCATAAATTGTTTATAATGACTTTTGCTAAAATTTCAAAATCAAAAGTTATCAAAACAAGTTCTATGGGACTGAGAAATATTATTTTCTAATTTTAGTTCATTTATAAAAGCGTGGTATATTAAAAACTTTTTTTTAAATTTATTTTAGATTTTGTAGTCTTGTCTGTATAAAATTTTGTTAAAGATATTAAAATAATTCAACCGGCAGTGAAAAGAGAACAGAAGACTATGCAAGCAAAATATTGTTTGCGCACATTTAGTATATGCCTACATATGTACATACATACATATAGCAACCATTACTTTCATTTAAAGAAATGGGGTGTCGTCCATTTCCGCTGTAGCGCATGTAGTGCATATTTTTAACTTCTTCTGGCGAGGCGACATCTATCTCTAGAGTTTTTCTAATTGTATGTCTTTGATATGATACCTACGACGAGGTTGATATCTAGACTAGGTTTGCCATAAATACCTTTGCTATATTTATAGTATATGGTGGTCTGGACATACATAATGTGACCTACCGTACTTCTTTTGGAAGTACAGTACTTCTTTTTTCGCTTTTGTACTTCGTACTTCGAAGTACGGGTAAATGCACTTCATTGCGATTATTTGTACTTCAGGAGGGAGATTCTGCAACCAGCTAGCGAAAATTTGCGGGCCGCTTCGCACGTTTTGAAGCATGATATAAATGGGTTTGCGTCAAAAAGTGCGTTAGCGATTCGAAAATTTGTGGCTAACTGGTTACAGAACCTCCCCCCTAGATCCGGTTCTTTTCCGATCTTCTGGACGATCGTCACATGGGCTGCGCGATAAATTCGTTCAAACCATTAAAGTCGCCGGGGACCAATGGGATCATACCTGCGCAGCTGTAAGGAGCTGTGAAGGTGTCGTGCTATTGGTTGGATCCTATTTATGCGAACTGCGTGAGGACCGGGTACATGCAAGGGTTTGGAGGGTAGTCAGTGTTGCGTTCATCCCGAAGGCCGGAAAAGGCTATTATGTTTCCTCTAGGGAATTTAGGCCTATCTTTTCGTTTTTGCTAAAACCACTTTTGCTAAAAACGCTGGAGAGACTGTCTTTCAAGAGCTCAATATGCTTATTGCAAGAAAAGGTCGGTGAATACCGCCCTGCACACATTGGTAAAGTGGTCAGAGGAAGCCCTCACGCATGAAGATCATGCAGTAGGGGCCTTCTTCGATATCGAGGGAGCCTTTAACAATGTCACTTCAGCGGCAATAGTCCAGTATATTCATAATCTGGGGGTTGAAACCAATATAATAATGCTTTTCTACAGCTTACTTCGTGACATAACCATTAGCGATCCCAGCACCCTGATTGCCGCTTGGCTATCAGTGTATATATTTACCCTCCTTGTTGACAGTACATTGGTGCATAGCCAAATCGGCTGCCTCTTTTATAGCGGCCACCTCTGCCTGAAAGACGCTGCAGAGATCCGGCAGTCTGAAAGTAAGATCTACTGAGAGTTCCTGACAGTAGACACCTCCTCCAACTCTCCCTTCCAGCTTCGATCCGTCAGTAAAGATGTTTATTGGACCTCTTCTCCAGAGACTACCCTTCTTCCATTCATCCCTTGAGGGGATGTGCGTGGAGAAGGATCCTTTAGGGGCCAGCCTCGGGTGACTCCGGTCCATTTCTTTCGGCACGAAGTCGAAGCTTTCGAGAATCGTCTAGTGCCCGTGCGCTGGATTGAAAGAGAACCCAGAGCTTTTGAGCCTAATGGCTGGGCGAACCGCCGCTACTTTGCCCGAAATGTTGACAGGTTCGACATTGAGCATAGCATTCAGCGCTAAGGTTGGAGTGGTTCGGAGCGCCCAGCTGATCCCAACGAGGGCTGCCCTTTGCACGCGCTCTAGCTTCCTGACATGAGTGGTCTTTTCCAGTGAACTCCACCAGACGATGACCCCATACAACATTATTGGCTTAATTATGGTTTCATATAGCCAATACATCACTTTTGGGGAGAGGCCCCATCTCTTCCCTATGGCATTCTTGCAGCAGTAGAGGGCCACCGATGCTTTCCTCACTCGTTCCTCGATATTAGGTTTCCATGACAACTTCAGATCCAGGATCACGCCCAAGAACACCCCCTGTCGAGGGGAGCTGGGCCTGAGGCCTTTTGTACCTCCTGGTAAAAAGAACGAGCTCCGTCTTTCCAGGATTGACAGCAAGCCCGCAGCTAGCGGACCAATTTGTGACCCTGTTTAGGTACCCTTGCATGAGATCGTACAGAGTGTTCAAGAACTTTCCTCTGACGATGAGTGCCACGTCATCCGCGTAGGCAATAACCCGGCATCCTGTCCTCTCCAATTCCTCCAGGACGTCGTTTATCACGACTATCCAGAGGAAGGGTGAAAGGACGCCTCCCTGCGGGGTGCCTCTGCTTACTTTACGCTGCTCAGAGGCGTTGCCCCATTCCGCTGTGACAGTTCTGTCGTGCAGCATGTGTGAGATGAGCCTTACTAGGTAGCTCTCGACTCCGAGCTTAGTAAGGGCTCTTATTATCGCCCCGGGAGGTACATTATTGAAAGCCCCCTCGATATCAAGGAAGGCACCCACTACAAAATCATTGTTTTTAAGAGACTCCTCTATAATTTTGACGATTGAGTGCAGGGCACATTCCACGGATCTACCTTTCAGGTAGGCGTGCTGAGAGGGGCTAAAATGCTCTCGAGGAATCCTGTTTCTTATGTGCAGGTCAATCAGTCTCTCAAAAGTCTTCAATAAGAAAGATGAGAGACTGATAGGTCTGAAGTCCCTCGGGGATACATGAGAGTTCTTTCCTGCTTTGGGGATGAACGTGACCTTACGCACCTCCAAGCCCCCGGGATGTACCCTCTTTCTAGGCAGCTCGCATAGATAGGGGTGAGCCAGCGACACGAGATCACCACAGCCTTTTGCAGCTGCGCAGGGATGATGCCATCCGGTCCAGGGGACTTGAAGGGCTTAAAAGAGTCGATTGCCCAGAGCAGTCGGCGCCTCTCCAGTAGTTCGCCGGAGGAGGAGGTAGAGCATTCGCCCTTTCCAAAACCGGTGGGTTCACGCGGTGCAGAATTTCCTGGGAAATGAGTATCAAGGAGTAGCTTAAGCGATTCCTCTCCGCTCATCGCCCAGTTGCCCTCTTTGTCCCTCAGGTATCCCAAGGGTACGGGATTCCTCGCAATNGGCTTAAAAGAGTCGATTGCCCAGAGCAGTCGGCGCCTCTCCAGTAGTTCGCCGGAGGAGGAGGTAGAGCATTCGCCCTTTCCAAAACCGGTGGGTTCACGCGGTGCAGAATTTCCTGGGAAATGAGTATCAAGGAGTAGCTTAAGCGATTCCTCTCCGCTCATCGCCCAGTTGCCCTCTTTGTCCCTCAGGTATCCCAAGGGTACGGGATTCCTCGCAATGATTCGCCTAAATCGAGATGATTCATTACAACCTTCTACGGCTTCGCAGAAGTTTCTCCATGACTCGCTTTTGGCCTTTCTTATCCCGGACTTATAGATGCCTAGTCTGATCTTATAGAGTTCCCAGTCGGAGTGTTGTCCACTCTTCCTGGCTTTATTGAACAGGCGTCTACTCGTCGCCCTGAGTTCTGAGAGCTCCACAGTCCACCATTTTGGTCGTACTTTGCCCCCAGGCCTAGAGGAGGATACACTTGTAAAACAAGAATTAGTGGGGCATTAGGAACCACACCTACACTGGCATATGTTGAACACGGCGCCTACGGATATTATAGACAGGATTGTCGCAGCACGAACAGCTACTAGGCTAAAGGAAACCGGGTCCTTTTGTGACATAAAAAAGGAAAAGAAGACGTTTATCTGCTGCAGCAAATGTTTTTATAGGCCACTTTAAATCACACAACTTCTCAAGACCTAGTGATGGGGGTTTTGACAGGCGGTTAGACTAGGAATTTTAACTGATCCTTTTTATCAGCTGTCAAGAGGAAGATGAAGTGGAATCATCT
Organism: Rhagoletis zephyria; assembly: GCF_001687245.7. Classification (NCBI taxonomy): domain Eukaryota; kingdom Metazoa; phylum Arthropoda; class Insecta; order Diptera; family Tephritidae; genus Rhagoletis; species Rhagoletis zephyria. Next base: position 62,183 of record NW_016158806.1, on the reverse strand, counting down.
CCACACTTTCTTTTATACTGTCCAACCTTCGCGAGGTTAAGATGAAAGCATTTTGACTCGCACTTCTGAACAAACACTGAGCTCTCAGTTATCGAAATTAGCCGCATTCGCAATTTCGTAATCGGCTCGGAGCGTTAACTTAACCTAACCAAAGCCGTACTTCTTTGAGCCATGAAATAGTTGGTCACATTAGATATACAACATTGCAAGTTGATAAAAGCGTTGTAATAAAATAGTAAAATAGATCGAACTACATATATGTACATACCTAGTATGTATGTAAATGCCACAAGAACCCAAATTGTCAACTTCAAACCGCATTTACAGTGAAAGTATAAAAGTTATCCAAAAACAAATTGCGTTTTTAAGTTTAACGTTCTCAATTTTACTAAGAAGCGAATTTTCATACAAATCCGTCCATAATTCTATTTTGTCCCCCATTTTATATAGAAAGGAAGCACTGTGCGGCGGCGACTTTGCCGATCACTTACAATAGGTTTGTCCCACGGATGCGATGTAAGCACATTATTTTTACTTGTACATGTCCATGATAAATTTAAAGTGCGATGTCATACGTCGAAATTTTGACATTTTTGCGCGCTTGTAACCGGTACATTTTCCCGCTAAATAAGTGTAAGTCATCAATTTTTTACATCATCCAATGTTAATTGATAACCACACAAAAGGCCAACGACGATAAAATAAGGTTATTTTTAATTTTGTTTTTTACGCAACGATAATGCTCTAGGAACGCGTTGTCCCGCTAACTGGGTGTAAGTGGTTGGTATTCGTGATTTACGTGAGTATATTGAAAATCTTATCATACTTTTATCGACGATAAAATAAGTCACTAAAAACTGCCGCTAGCTCCCGGACTTTTAGATGAGCATTATAATAAAGAAAAAATAAAAAATAAAATTAAAAAAATAAAGCACTAAAAAGCATTGGTAAATATGCTTGCAAATATGCTCGCAAAACAACAAAATTTAAGTACAGTTTAATGTTTTGTGTTTATTTCAAGGATGGAAAAATTAGGCACTCAGCACACTCACAGCAATGTAAACGTTTCGGCATACTAAAGCAGAGGTGGGCAAGGCCGAGGCCGAAATGAGCCACATGTAAATTCAAAATGCCACAAAGAGCCACAAAAAAAACAACAAAAACAAAAGTTTTATTTTTAAATAAAATTATTATTAGTTTTCTTTTCATTCCAAAAACACCAACTCTTCTTCGCTTTTCTCAAAAAGGAGTATTTCGGATATTGTAAATACATCCTCCTTCCTTATGAAGTATGCAAACGTACATTCAAATAATTTCAAATCGGCAAACCTTATTTTGCTTTTAAATCATGTAGTTTTGCACCTTAGGTGTCCAATTTATCCTCTTTGACATGTGCAATATTTTTTTTATAGCCATGGAAAATGATGAAATATTATTTTTTTGAGATAATGTATAAAATGACGTAGTTTAGCTTCAAAACTAAAAATAATTTGCGATAAATCAAAAACATTTTTATTCTCTCCTTGTAGAGACAAATTCAAGTTTTGCAAATGTTCCATCATACCGGTTTATTTATTTATTTATTACGGTCGTTTGACCTACATATGGGTGCGTTCAGAAATGCATCAAGCCAAAGCATCAGAGTCTTTTATTTCTAAACTATAATTGATGGAAATGTTTTATTTGAGCAACTAAGTTCCAATTCGGTTTTTAACCGTGGCAAATGAAAATCATGCCTATTTCTTGTTTGATAGCTATGAACCTCTCTATTGTATTTCAAACGATCATTTAAATAACTGGGCAGTTTCCTAATTTCATGTTGTGTATAAATTTCAACGTATAGTATATAACTAGTTGCCTTACGCTAAGCCAGTTTAAGCTGTCTAATAACTCCTGGCTTGGAATATCAAACCGTTTCTTTAATATGAATCGCATAACTTTGTTTTGTTTTATCTGCAGTTTTGATGTTTGCGAGTCGGCTAGCGTGAATAAAATAGTGGGACAATATATAAAGTGGGGCTCAATAATAGATCTATAAACTATTGTTTTATAATGCCTGCTAATGTGCTTACATGATCGGAACATAAATCCTATCTTTTTGGATAACTTTCCTCCTAAATATTTAAGATGTTCATCAAAATTTAACTTATTATTTATAGTATTTGCTATTTTTAGTGAAACATTATCAAGATTGACTGATTTTTTTCTCATAATCATCCATTTGGTTTTCTCTACATTAATTTTTAACTTATTTTGGCATAGCCACCTGTATATTGACATTAGATCTGCTTGCATTTTAGAGACTGCCTCATCTACTGAGAAGCAGCTTATGGTTAATAATGCGTCCCTGTGGTAGGCCTATTTCAACGTTTATTTCTGGTGACAGTGTATTTCTGACTGCAGTTCTTTGTTTTCTTCCGTTAAGGTAGCTTTTGAACCATTTAAGCGCTAAGTTTCCTACGCCAATTTTACAAAGTTTTCTTAGGAGGATGTACCTATCAACAGTTTCAAAAGCTCTTTTCAAATCCAGAAAAACAGAAGTCGTTATTTGTTTCTTTGACCTGCTTTCTCTCCATTCTGCTATTACCAAATTCAGTGCGGTTTCACAGGAGTGTTTTGACCTAAATCCCGACTGCTCGCTAAAAACAATATTATATTTATATTCAACAATTTTTATTGAGCTCGAGGCCGTTTTTTAATGAAAATTTATTGTGGAAAAGCAACAATAATTTGAAAAAATGGTAAAAGTGATAGCTATTTCGCAAATCACCACATTTCCTAATCAGACTTCTTTCAGTAGGCTTAGGACCGACGATCCCACTGACTAAGTCAGTTGCTTATGCACCGTGCTAAGTTCGCCTTGTGAATTATCGTTTGCTTTTTTCCACTGTTTTCATTTTTGTTATGCCAACACAATCAAGCGCAGCTATTCCGCTGCAATTCACTTGATCATGTGGTTGTTGGTATTGTTGGTTTTTGCTACTAATTCTATTTTTAGAATGTTTAACTTTTGGGTGTGCTCGTCCTTAAGTTATTGGTTTTTTGTTATTTTTTGTGCTTATAACAATTATATATATAAAATTTATTGTGGAAAAGCAACAATAATTTGAAAAAATGGTAGAAGTGATAGCTATTTCGGAAATCACCACATTTCCTCATCAGACTTCTTTCAGTAGGATTCGAACCGACGATCCCACTGACTCAGCCAGTTGCCTATGCACCGTGCTAAGTACGCCTTGTAAATTATCGTTTGCTTTTTTCCACTATTTTCATTTTTGTTATGCCAACACAATCAAGCGCAGCTGTTCCGCTGCAATTCACTTGATCATGTGGTTATTGGTAGTGTTGGTTTTTGCTAATAGTTCTATTTTTAGAGTGTTTAACTTTTGGGTGTGCACGTCCTTAAGTTATTTGTTTTTTGTTATTATTTGGCATATAACAATTATATTCAACAATTTTTATTGAGCTCGAGGCCGTTTTTTAATGAAAATTTATTGTGGAAAAGCAACAATAATTTGAAAAAAATGGTAGAAGTGATAGCTATTTCGGAAATCACCACATTTCCTCATCAGACTTCTTTCAGTAGGCTTCGGACCGACGATCCCACTGACTCAGTCAGTTACATATGCACCGTGCTAAGTACGCCTTTTAAATTATCGTTTGCTTTTTTCCTTTGTTTTCATTTTTGTTATGTCCACAAAATCAAGCGCAGCTATTCCGCTGCAATTCACTTGATCATGTGGTTGTTGGTATTTTTGGTTTTTGCTAATAATTTTATTTTTAGAATGTTTAACTTTTGGGTGTGCTCGTCCTTAAGTTATTTGTTTTTTGTTATTTTTTGGCCTTATAACAATTTTTATTGAGGTCGAGGACGTTTTTTAATGAAAATCTATTGCGGAAAAGCAACAATAATTTGAAAAAATGGTAGAAGTGATAGCTATTTCGGAAATCACCACATTTCCTCATCAGACTTCTTTCAGTGGGCTTCGAACCGTCGATCCCACTGACTCAGCCAGTTGCCTATGCACCGTGCTAAGTGCGCCTTGTAAATTATCGTTTGGTTTTTTCCACTGTTTTCATTTTTGTTATGCCAACACAATCAAGCGCAGCTATTCTGCTGCAATTCACTTGATCATGTGGTTGTTGGTGTTGTTGGTTTTCGCTAATAATTCTATTTTTAGAATGTTTAACTTTTAGGTGTGCTCGTCCTTAAGTTATTTGTTTTTTGTTATTTTTTGGCCATTTAACAATTATATTCAACAATTTTATAATGAGCTCGAGGCCATTTTTAAATGAAAAATTTATTGTGGAAAAGCATCAACAATTTGAAAAAATGGTAGAAGTGATAGCTATTTCGGAAATCACCACATTTCCTCATCAGACTTCTTTCAGTAGGATTCGAACCGACGATCCCACTGACTCAGCCAGTTGCCTATGCACCGTGCTAATTACGCCTTGTATATTATCGTTTGGTTTTTTCCACTGTTTTCATTTTTGTGCATAGGCATAGGCAACTGGCTGAGTCAGTGGGATCGTCGGTTCGAAATAGCTATCACTTCTACCATTTTTTCAAATTATTGTTGCTTTTCCACAATAAATTTTCATTAAAAAACGGCCTCGAGCTCAATAAAAATTGTTGAATATAAAAATAACAAAAAACAAATATTATATTTATTCATATACTCTAGATTTGTTTTTTTACCATGGTTTCGATAATTTTCGCATCGCTGAGCAGCATATTTATAGGTCGTATCTCCTCTGGTTTAACTGTTCCTATAATTTTTTTCACCGGCACAATTGTCGAAGTCTTCCAATATTCCGGAAAAACACCTGTTAAAGCTTTCGTTAGCTATGCATGTATAAATGTAGCCCAAGTACTCCATACTGTCTTTCAAAACGCCTTCTGTTAACAGTTTTTTTCCCCCATATTTATTTTTTAGTGTCGTTGCTATTCGCATAAATTCATCCACGTTTATCGGTTTAAATTCAAAAGTGTGTCTATTCATTTCCACTTTCTCTACATCTGGTGGAATGTTTTCGATACTGTTACGAATTGCTATTATACTCTCAACAAAATACCGGTTTAGTTCAGTTGCAATTCCATAATCATCTTAGATGCAAATGTCATTTGAGGATATTATTTTTATTTGAGAGATCTCACTGTTCATATTTATAGCATTCTTAGGACACTTCCACATTAATTTTTGGTTGCTATTATTGATTGCAGTTTTATTTTCCATAAACTTTTTATTTTTTATTTTAACCATCCTTTTGTAATAACGTTTTATGTTATTATAATTATCCCATACATGTTATTATAATTATCCCCCAAACTCGGAGTTCGAGCGAGCGAGCGAGCAACCTCCTACTCAATGCCACGCAGACAACGAGGCGCTCGCAGCTCGTACTCGTAGCAGCAATGAGGCGAGGCACGAGAAGTTTGGCTCGCTCGCCAAACGAGCGAGCGCTGCTTGTTTGCTCGCGCTCCTATTAAACGAGCGAAGCTGTTGTGTGTTGCCTCGCTCGCAGTGCGAGGCGAGTAGCTGTCTGCATACTCACTCTGCTAGGAAAGACGAGTGAGCGACGGGCGAGCGCTCCGAGTGTACTATACAACACATGCATTTTTGGGCATAAAAATGTGGGAATGTATGTCAATAGATTATGTACGAAACTATGTTAATAATTGTATGTACATATGCATGTATATATGTATGTAAAGTATTATATTAGGGCAGCATTTAAAACAACAAATAAAATTGATTACATACATAAGCATAGATTATGGAATGAATTATTTTTTTGAGTTATATTCATATATGTGTACACACATAACATGCATATTTATATATGTTTGTATGTACGTATTTATGTATATATACATTTATTTGTGTATGTACATATGCATGTATTTTGTCTTTACAGAGAAGTAAGTAACGAAGATATTATAATCGTTTGTGCCGCAGAAACAAAAAAAAAGTAAGCACTTGTTAACACCCCCAAAATAGTTTGCTACTTGTAGCAGTTATGCTGTATACCTGAATGAAATATAGTTCTTGGTGAAAAATTTTATTTGTGGCCTGTTGTTCAAGGACATATGTACATATGTATGCATGTATATGTATATGGATATGTAGACATGGGAAAATTTGCGTAAACAAAGAATAGAGACCGGTTCGCATACAACTTTGGCGTTGCGTAATTTTTCATGCAATTATTGATATGAAATATTAATTTATCTCTCGTTAATATGTTAATTTAGTGGCCAAAGTAGTCTGTGCCAAGCTTCATTGTAGAACGCATACTTTTAACTTGCGTTCTGTCAAACCAATGCCAACTACGAAGTCAACGCGAAAGTTCTATGTGGACCAGCCTTTATTATCAAATAGTAGTTTGTATTATCCTACATACATACATATGTATGGGGGCTAAACCAGGAATATTCATTTGAAAATGCTGATGTCCTACTCATTTATGAAATGAAAGACAAAATAAAGATTTTTATAAGTATTATATTCTCATTTATACATATGTAACATTGTTACTTAGTCAAATTACTTAGTAATTACTTGTATGTAAGAATACAAAGACAAATTATTTATCAGAAGCATTGCCCCTTACATATTGAAAAAAAGTAATAAAAGCTCTCAAAAAAAGCAAAATCGCTACAGCGAAAAAAGTGTTTGAAAAACCGTATAAATTCAAATCCGCATAAAAAAGAACCGCATAAAAAGAAACCTAAGTGTATAAGTTGAAATTTTATAAGAAATTATTGAACATTAAAAACATTATACCTACATAGATATGTATGCACATATGTGCCTACCTAGTAGATAAAGCTGGTCAAAATAGCACGAATCTATTCTTCTGTGCATGAGAATATATACATAAATATATACAAACATATGTGTATATACATATCTGCATTCGTGCATACAATCCTTTACTCGAAATTCTTAGTTGCTGCAATTTTTATCCCATACATTTTTGCCGACCAAACAACGCGTTTGCCTGTCTAATCTGCTTGCCGCATTTGCCTCGCTCGTTTACTCGCCTCATCTGCCTCGCTCGTTTACTCGCCTCGCTCGTCTGCTGCTGCAAATGAGTGCCTCGCCACTCGCGAGGGCTGAGCTAATGAGGCCCTAGTTTGCTTGCCGCTCTACTCTTGCGCTGCCCTCGTTTGCTTACTCGCTCGCTGGCTGCTCAGCGCGTGCGCTCGTACTAAACGAGTGCTCATTTGCAAACAGCCTCGCGTGTTGCTCGTGAGTTGCGCTAGCTCAGATCAAACTAACGAGCGAGCGAGGGGCTAAAATGAGGCAAATCCGAACCCTGATTTCAACTTGTTTAATTAAGTTAGTTCGCGATCGTACCACTTATTAATTAATTTAACTTGAACTTGTTTTTCGTAGGTTAACGTTGACATTACATTGCCAAGGATATTGTTTAACATTTGGACTTTCAGTCCGATATCACAGTTCCTCAAAATTGTAATCCCTGAGGTGATTTATCAAGAGTTCTTTGGTATAGTTATCCCAACACGTGCGAGTTTCATACACTCTCATTTTGTACTTTTTATGAGTTGGCAATTTGAAAGAAATCGTTTCGTGGTCGATATTTTATGATTTTTTAAATTTACTGTTTCAATTTGATCGCTGTTGCTAAATAATAGGTCTATTTTCGATTTACTTGATTCCGTTATTCTCGTATAGAAGTTAATTAATTGATACATTGACAAGGATGCAAATGTGTTGGTTAGCTGGTTCGAATATGTGGATTATGTATTTAAGTTTATGTTAAAGTCACCAAAAATGATGTTTTTGCCGCTTTCAGTGAAGCATTCTTCCATCACTTCACCAATATATCTCAGGAATTCAGCATCACTTGTGGTAGGTGAGTGATATATTGCACCAATTTGCCATTTGATCGTGTTTTTTTATTGTTTTTATCACAATACCCCATAAATTATTATCTATACTCCTATTATAGATTTGTTTGAAGTCAACCAGTTTATGAATATAGATAAGAACACCACCGGTATGACGGCTATATGAATCAAACCTTATATGGTTGTACCCAACGATTTTAAGTTCTGAGTCACTAACATCTTCCGTTGTATATGTTTTTTGGTTTTTTGTTTTGTTTACTGTTTACTTTCAACTTTTTTCTTCATCATCATTTAATTGCTAATACCCGAACCTCTGTTTTCTTATCTGCAATTTATTAACATCCCTGCAGCGGTGTCGGTTACAATTGTCGCTTTTAGTACATTACTAGTTCCAATAGCATAATATGCTCCAGGTAGTAACAAATCGAGCTATTGGTTACATATTGCACTTTCTAAAGGTTATTAGCCGTTTTTATATAATAGTGCTCCCTTATTACATAAAGGAATTTGTTATTTATCATTTAAATACAAATAATAAATTTTGAATACTTATCCATGTTCTGTTTCACTCGTGTGACAACCCATCGGACTGAAAAGTACCAATATAAAGCAATACATATGTAGATACCCCTCTTTACATAACTACTATTTTTTAAATTGTTTTAGTTTCTTTTCAAATATGTTTATATAAATGGGGCAATTCACGTCAAATGTCCCAGCGCCCTGCTTTTCAACTAGCTGCGAAGGAGACAGAAAATAGGAAAAATAATTCGAAAACTATGATTTCCATAGATTTTTGTACGGGGTATGCGATGGCACTATGAGCTTTCCAAAATTTTCCCATTTTCATGGCGAAAATTCTGAACGAAAATTTATTTGTAATTTTTCGGAATTATGGTCATTTTTAATATTGTTTTTAGTTATCTCAATCGAAAGATCAAGTCTTTTTACATATAAATCACTAATAAAAAAGGACTTTGTTAACTTTTCCGAGTTATTAAGCCGTTTAGAGCGCAGCGCGCTAATCTGCTAACCGTGCGAGTCGTAATAATATTGTTATAACTTTGCAACTACTTGATGTTTAATTCTGAAACTTTCGCAAAAACTTCTCTAGATAGTCATTTACAACACTGTGTTAAAACACAAAATGTATTTAAAACTTTATAACACAACTTTTGCATTTGAAAACAAACACCCTCTTAATTCTCATAAAAAAGTTATAAACCTGTAGTTGTATTTGTAGTGAGTATTAAGAAGTGGTGTTAAACTTAAATTCTTTGGAATAGCTTGTAGTTTATTGTATGAAAATTTCAAATCGATTGATACACAAACTACTGAGATATAGCGAGTTTAAATGACAATTTTGTTAAAATTATCATCAAGAATGAGTTCAGCCCAATAATAAAATTTCAAACAACGCCACGCTACAGCTTTTTTACATTCGATCACCGGAAAATAAATAGGAAAGACAAATTTAAGTTTGAACAAATCGTCGCCTGGCTTGATTCAAACCGAACATTTGAAAGCACACTTACATGTTGTGCCTTTAGCTGAGTGCGCAAAGATGCTGGCTGCAATTAGTTGCGGCCGAAAGTGTTAAAGCTCAAATCTCACTATGCAGAACATTTAATTTATAATCTTTATTTTCTTTCTTTTTTTTTTAATTAAGAAAAAGTATCTGTGAAGTGCACACCAAAACAAAGAGTGGTTCGGTTACAGGTTACATGTTACTATTACAAGTACTAGTGAAAAGTTACGCAGCGGGAGTCAATTGTCACCTCCTACGACAACTCAAGTTAAATGCGACAGTAGAAAGCATGGCTGGTAGATTTGCAAGGTACCGGTATTCGACTCCCGAAAACTGGTGAACTCACTAGTTCTGTACTAATATTTCCGCTGCAGGGATAACATGGACATTTTTTGTCATAAGAATCGTCGTTTATATCTAATTCTAGATTCGGATTTTTGTTCGATTTTATGCAACTGAAACATTTACATTTATAGCACATTCGTACATTGATAGCATCAAACACTTTACATCGTTCCCAGCCGATATTTATTCTCTCTGCGGCAAGAATCTTGGTAAAGTCTTCTTTATCAACTTCAATAATGGCANCTTGTAGTTTATTGTATGAAAATTTCAAATCGATTGATACACAAACTACTGAGATATAGCGAGTTTAAATGACAATTTTGTTAAAATTATCATCAAGAATGAGTTCAGCCCAATAATAAAATTTCAAACAACGCCACGCTACAGCTTTTTTACATTCGATCACCGGAAAATAAATAGGAAAGACAAATTTAAGTTTGAACAAATCGTCGCCTGGCTTGATTCAAACCGAACATTTGAAAGCACACTTACATGTTGTGCCTTTAGCTGAGTGCGCAAAGATGCTGGCTGCAATTAGTTGCGGCCGAAAGTGTTAAAGCTCAAATCTCACTATGCAGAACATTTAATTTATAATCTTTATTTTCTTTCTTTTTTTTTTAATTAAGAAAAAGTATCTGTGAAGTGCACACCAAAACAAAGAGTGGTTCGGTTACAGGTTACATGTTACTATTACAAGTACTAGTGAAAAGTTACGCAGCGGGAGTCAATTGTCACCTCCTACGACAACTCAAGTTAAATGCGACAGTAGAAAGCATGGCTGGTAGATTTGCAAGGTACCGGTATTCGACTCCCGAAAACTGGTGAACTCACTAGTTCTGTACTAATATTTCCGCTGCAGGGATAACATGGACATTTTTTGTCATAAGAATCGTCGTTTATATCTAATTCTAGATTCGGATTTTTGTTCGATTTTATGCAACTGAAACATTTACATTTATAGCACATTCGTACATTGATAGCATCAAACACTTTACATCGTTCCCAGCCGATATTTATTCTCTCTGCGGCAAGAATCTTGGTAAAGTCTTCTTTATCAACTTCAATAATGGCATTATGCACCGTTGTATTGCCTCTTTTCCTTTCAAATTGTTTTACTACTTTTAATGAGTTTTGGCTTATATTTATATTTTGTTTCTTTATTAAATCAATCAATACATTCTGCTCATATTTAAAATTCATGTCTGTTACTAAAAAGTTTAGACGGATCGAATCCGGTACTTTTATTTCATATTCTTTTCCAATATTGTTTTCAATCGCCGCTTTAATTTTATCACGTTCATAAGTATTTTCACTATGTATTACCATTACACCATTATTTCTTCTTGCAATATTTGAAATTTTCAAGTCTTTCGGGTCCACTTTGGTGCTTAGATCTTGTTTTGTTTTTTCAACTGCCTGCTTTGATTTGGGTTTTTTTTATGGCATCTACACAAGACATTTGTATTTCATTAGTGTTGTTGCTTATTTTTTTAATTTCACTGTGCACCTTCTCATTGTCTTTGCCAATTGACTCAGTTTTCTCTTTTACTTCTTCAACCATTGCATATAAATTTTTTATTTCACCGATTTTCCTTTCAAAAATTTTTTGTGATTTTTCCATCATTGCAACACGCTGAGTGTAACGAGATTCGACTGCTTCCAGTAATCCTTTTATTTTGTTTTGACTCTTTGTCATTACTTCTTCAAACTCGTTTTTGTATTCATTTAATAAGGAGTTATTCTTCTTGACATTGATTTGCATGGCTTGTGTGCTACAACGTTATGGATATATGTTATGCATCCATCATACATTAGCCATATAATGTTGTTTTCATCAATAATCTTCGAACTGAATTTATCAAGTCCTGAGCATGCTAAAGTCTCATGAAACACTTTGCCACAAACCCCTTTACATCTTATGCTCTCTCCTAGAGGAATTACATTTCGCGCACACCGCCATCTGACTCGGTGTTAATTCACCCAAATGAGTTTGAGACACCCTTTAAATGGGAGCTTTTACGTTGTGGCTGATTTACATCAATGCGAGCTTTAGCATGAGCACGAACCATAAATCTTCATCAGCTTTTCACCGAGAGCTTTTGAGTCTTAAGCTTTGAACTTGGCAGCACTGTTTGTTAATACAAACAGCTAATCAAATAATGTAAAGAGAACTCTACTTTTTTTGCTGATCGCTTGTATATTTTATATATTTTTAAATTCAGATTAAAACAAACAGGGGTATATGAGCACTCACGCACGACAATGATCTTGCGGTTTATGTATCAAAGCGTCACTGTCACTATACCACATCAGTATTCAACTTCTATAACTCACGATTTATGCACTTAACCGGGAGCTCAAAAATACACGTCCTACTCTGCCACTCTGTCTTCGACATCCAAAATTAACGAATTTGCTTTATTTGACATTGTGCTTAAAAATCAACCCAGACTCAAGCGATCACGCTGCAGATGTTCACCACAGCACTCCGGTAAAGAACATTAAGTTACAAAGCCAATTTTCATTCTCCAATTCCGGCTAATGTTCCGATCTCAATTTGCGTATGTGTATATAAAACGAATAAAATAGGAAAACAACACAATGGAAAAGAATGTTCACCAAAGAAATATGTATTTTAAAAATTAAAAAGAGCCAAAATGTTCTAAGCAAACAGAAAGTAAAAAGAGCCGCCCTTTGCTAAGCAAAGAGCCGCATTTGGCTCTAAGAGCCGCGGTTTCCCACCGTTGTACTAAAAAGCTTTTGTGCAGAACACATAAAAAAAACACTGTACATTACGATTCATATTCATGTTTTTGCCTAATCATAAAAGCTGTATGAATCGAAGTGCCCAACATTGTCGGGCGCTAAAGGGCCATTTACATAAGACTTTCCTCGCTTTGCTTGACAGTTCAAACTTTGACAACAAGGCGTGAAACTAAGAAGGTATGTACAATAAGCGCTTTGACATCTTTTACGTTCTCCCTTTCCTCCATATTTTTTATCTGTAAAATAGATAACAATATAATAATATGCATTAATAATAGCAATAATAATTCCTATTTAACCTATTTTTGTCATTAAATGCAAATGCAGGCGCACGAAAAAAGATACATGTAGACAGCTGATTGCCAAAGCGGGCAAAAGTTGAGAGGTGCCCAAGATTTTGCTACGTTTTGCTTCAAAAGTTTTTTATGTGAGCATACTCATGCATATGCCTACATCGATCTTATATGTCAAAGCAAAGAACTATCAAGCAAAGCGCAGAAAGTTGTATGTGAATCAGCCTTAAGCGTTTTGAAATCGTTTTTTTGTTTACATTTTTGTTTTTCGAAATTGAATATTTGTCATATTATTTTATATTTAAGGGAAAATGAATGAAAATTTAATGTTTTGGTATGAAATGCACGCAAATTGTATTAAACCAAACGCGTTTTTTGCAGTATTTAGCTACGGGAAGATTCAAGTGAATAATTAACACAAGTAAGAAAGTCTAAGTTCGGGTGGAGCCGAACATTAAATACCCGGCGCAAATATTAAATATATGTTTTTCACCTTTCCTAAAGCTACCGCAACTTGGTACTTGGTTTGTGTAAATTAGCTTCCTTAAATTTCGAAATATTAAAGTTTCAAGCATTTCTGAAGTTTACCGTTATATGAAAAGCGGCCGTAATTTTAGTCCGATTTCAATAATTTTCAAAGTTTGGCTTTTGTGTGGCAAGCACAATAACCATACCGAGTTTGGTAGAAATTGGTATAACGGTTACCAAGATACATATGTATGTGTATTTTTAGGCAATGGTAAATTTTCTGTTGGGATGTTACCACAAAATTTAGCACTGGGTTCACTTGCTTAATATGTATATTTGTGTATATGTGACCTGGTCTACGGAAAGGGGGCTTAGGTGTCAAAAAATCAATTTTCCCTTTTTGGTTGATTCGGATGGAAGATGAGATGCTTCTTCACGTGGTGAAAAGCAGAAAATCCTAACTTGCTTAGAAGTGTACTAAAAATGTAGAGAAAGAAGAGTAAAAATACGACAAAATATAATTTATTGGTAACGAACAAAATACATTGAATTATAGGCTATAAAGACATGATTATACACTAGAAAAACGTATTATGGGCCAAAAATAATAATGCTGAATAGTTTATGTATTTTTCTTTGTTGTCGTTTTCCTTGAGATCTTTTTACGTGTTGATCCTGAGGAAGATGGACCTGGTTCCTCGTCTGGTTTGAGAACAACTTCACTAGTTTTTGCCTTCCGTTTCTTCGATGGCAAATCTTTCGGCAATGGAGCCACAATATCTACTTTAGATATATCCGAAACTAAGCTGCGAAGATTGTGATAGATGTACCACTGACGTTCCAAAGATAAACCGGCTGGTTGTATAACTTTCCTTTTTTAAATGTTCCACACTAGCAACTTACACGATGAACTATAATAATATTCCGACCAACAACAACACTTACTGGACCAACAACAACACTTACTGGACGTCCGGCGCGGAGAACAATTAACGAGATAATGAGAAACTGACGAAACGAGTTGCTTACTTTTAACAGCTTTTTCACAGAAAACTAGTTTTCGCACGTAAGCTCCCTTTTCGTAGACCAGGTCACATATATTAATGTAGATACATATGTATTAGGGAAGCGCAATTGTTTCACTGCGTAATGAAAATGCATGCATTCAGAAAAACAAAGTTCTTTAAATGAACAAACAATAGGTGGTACCGCTGGGAGCGCAGAATCTGTATGTATGTGCATATGGTTGTGCAGTTGCAGTTACTGAGAGCTCATGATTCAATGGTTGCGTTCATAAGACGTAGCTGTCTAGCTCATCTGCTACGAAACTGCTGGCAACTGTTGAACCCAACAATTACGTCTTAGAAACGGCTTGATGAATATGCTGCCAAATGAACAGCTGATAAATGTAAACAAATGAAATTGCAACAAATAGAGATAGTTGCGCCGATACTACTTAGAATTCAACGCTGAGCGGCCGCCGTGTTGAAAAAATCGTTCAATATTACAATGAATTAAACAGTGTAAAATTATATAGCAAGCATCTTAAAAACATATATTTAGAAACGTAGTATTATTATAAAATATTTTAGTTACTTTATCACGTCAGTAATATAAAATATAATAAATTTGTTTGCAACTGCCACCTAACAAAGCGGCGTTAAATTTAATATAAGCGGCGTAAGTCTTTTCGATCAGCTGTTTAGGCTAAGCCCAATACGTTGAGTTCAGGTAGCGTAAAAATTTTCCGCTGGAAAAAATGGCGGAAAGTTGCCAACTGTTGGGCTGAGCGTAACTACTCAACTGTGCGTTTCTAAGACAAACAGCCAACCCAACCCAACAGCTACGACTTATGAACGCGCCCAATAATACAAGGTTCGATAAACTGACAGTTGTCTCTCTCGCACCGCTCCCTTAGCAGTGGCACTGTGTTGCGTCTTTGCAAACTTACTTGGAAAAAGTTTAGATTTGATGTGAAATAGAAGTATAAGGTTTCAAACAGAGTGGAAGCGAAGCCGAAGACGAAGATGAAGACGAAGCCGGAGACGAAAAACAGTGCAGTACTAAACATATGAAAGTGATCACAGTGCAAGCAAAGACGAAGACGAAGATGAAGACGAAGCCGGAGACGAAAAACAGTGCAGTACTAAACATATGAAAGTGATCACAGTGCAAGCAAAGACGAAGACGAAGATGAAGACGTTGCGCAAGCGGTCAGCTTAAAAAAGTGCGGTACTGTTTTCAAAGACGAATCGTTTGCTGTGATGAGTTTTTTACAATTTATTTAACTGTTTGCTATTGTGAAAAAACGCGTTTTTCAATAAATTGGCTAAATTTTTGGCAAAATGTAATCAAACGTATTAATTGGCATTCTTGTACATTCGAAAAATGTCTATCCGTCTTGTCGTAACACATAATACAATTGGCGAAATTGTCCAAAAGTTGTCCTATACAAATTATTTCATGAATTTCTGTTTTTTCTTTATTTTNAAAATGTCTGTCCGTCTTGCCGTAACACATAATATAAGTGGCGAAATTCTCCAAAAGTTGTCCTATACAAATTATTTCATGAATTGCTGTTTTTTCTTTATTTTCTATTGATTTTATCTTAAAAAAAAGGGTTTTATTTAGAAACAAATCTTCATATCATTCATCTTCCACTATGTACACTCGCCAGCTTGCCCGCAACGCAAGCAATTCGTCTTTGGTTTCGTCTTCGGCTTCGCTTCCACTCTGTTTGCAACCTAAATTTGTGCAATATGTTTATTTGTATATACATATGAAGCACATTTAACTGATGAAAACATAAACTTTTTTTATATTGGATGTTTACATAAAACTCGCAGTAGTGTTATATTAATTTTGAGCCCTTTTGCAGTTTTTATACAGCTAAATAGCATACAAATTACGTAATTAACGTAGATATTGTAATATTACGTTCAATATTTCGTTTGAAATGCCAGATTTCCTGCAAATACATTAGAATTTATAAAAGGAATTTCACTACTAATTGCCTACTTTGCGTACTTTTCTACTGCCAATTACGCAACAATGGATTTCATTCTTCGTCTTTCTCCGTCCTTCGTAAATGCAACCTTTTGTAAGGGAGTGTCAAACCGCGGCTGTCAATAATTATCTAACCTTGTATTATTGAATCATGCTGAGAGCTAAACCAAGGCACATAAATACAGGTAGAAGCCAAAATGACGTTGCTCTCATGAGAACCAAACCTTTAAACTTCAACTTGATTTTATTTTATTTCCTATATTTCGTTACGCTTTGAATCTCATATCGTTGTTTCTTTTTGAATGTTCGTTAATAACAAATTTTAATTTGCATTTGAATTTTTGTAGTGTTGTGCGGTTTATACTTAGTGTATGTGCTAAAAATGCAACACCTGAAGCGTTGTGTTTTATGTGGTGTTAAATATAAGGCAGATACCACTAATTTTTTAACGTGCCTCAATGTCCTTCGCGTAAGGAACGTTGCGTAAGCAGCTGTGGGCAGAGCTGCAGTGAAATGCCTTGCTGTGCGTTAAACATTTTAAAGAAGTATATTCCACAAATACACCGGGAGGTACAGGAAAGGCACGTTTGAAGCCAAGTGCTGTTCCTATGACCCTTATGCCGAAAAGTCCCTCCAACAACACTGCAACTCATAAAACAAAAACAGAAAACAACATACACGTTTTATCAAATTTTAACTAAAGAAAATAAATAAATAAGAATAAACTTCAAATATACTTAAAAACGTCAACCAGTGAAATGTATTTTTTTATTTTTCCTTACACACGCTCATTTTTATTTTTACTCTCCCGAAAACTTTGACTTTTGTAGGTTTGACGTCAAATTGGCTTCTACCTGTTTTATTGTACCATGAGCTAAACTGCTTATACGGGCCAAGAATAAGCGCAAAACGTAATCCAAAATATTTGTTAGGAGGTGAGAAATATTTTTAGCCCTGTGCTTTGGAATGCACGCTATTTTGGTTTGAGGAAACGCTTTATAATTATGCGCAAATAGATGATCGGTGCATATAATTGGTAGGTAGAGGGTAACCATGCATGTATGAATGTATATATGCCTGTATATACGTATGTTTGCACGTTTATACATTTAGGCGCTTAATGGATAAGCTGACCTTTTACCATTTACAAGCTTTTATTTAACTTGGTCATCCCGCTGAAATTTCCGATCGATTTTAAACTAACTTCCCGTCAAGGTAGAGACTTGAAATTTTCAGCATAGTTCCAATATTGATGACAATCCAATTTAAACTATAAATGAATTCCCTAGATGGTCCAGGGATCTTAATACAAAGTCGGTCAAAACATAGTAAAATGTATGGCTAACAGAGCGTAATTTGCAAAGAACGTAAAAACGCTATACATTTTTTAAAGCTGCCGGCGGTAGTAAATAATAAGTATAGTTTCAGGCGCTAGTATTAGCTTCAACAGTGTTTAACATTGCCAAACTGTTAAGTTTTAGGCACTTCTGCAAATAATTACATTACATATGTATTTGGTTTCCTCACACATGGAGTTATATGCTTTTTCCACCGAGCCTTAAATGCATTCTACGCTTAAATGCAGTTAACATCGCATTTAAATGCGCAAATTCTAATAGTTTTTTGTGTTGAAGTGCGTAAACTCACTTTCAAAAGGGAGTTAACCCAGTTTCTGCCGACTTAACAGAAAATGTTATGTTAACAGCTTCAGCCATTCTGACAAATGTAAACACATTGAGAAGTTGGCTGCAGTTGCTGCCAGAGTCGTAGGTATTCGAACAAAAGAAGGGACAGGGGTTTCAGTTTGCATTGTGGAATTTTTGTGAAGGAAAATACTTCCTCCCATTATTTTTAACAGAAAAATATATATTGTGCAATAAACGAATATAATAATTATATTATGTATCTTGAAACAATGATTTCGAGACAATCAAAATATAATTACGAAACTGGCATAAGTATAGTAAAGCGGCATATGGTAAAAAAAAGTGGGTTTTCTACTATGTTTAATGATGTAAATTTTTTTTGGTGCAAATTAATAGGGCGGTGGTAAGGGGGTAAATGTGGAATTTTCAATAATATCAAAAGCTGTTATTTCGAAAACTGTTAAACCGATTTTCAAACTATGGATACTGGATAATATATATGTACATATGTACATAATAATAATAATAATAATAATAATAGATTGGCGCTTACACATATGTTAGTGTTTGGTCGAGCTTCTCCTCCGATTTGTGGCGTGCGCCTTGATGTTGTTACACAAAGCGGAGGGACCTACAGTTTTACGCCAACTCCGAACGGCGTTTGTATTTTTTTAAGAAGCTGTTTTTCATGGTAGAAATACACTCGGAGGTTTGCCATTGCCTGCCGAGGGACGACCGCTGTTACGAAAAAACCTTTTTCTATATTTTTTGGGATGTTGCTTTGACCAAGGCTTGAACCCAGGTGCTGATGAGTGAAAGCGCGTACTGCTTACCACTACACCACAGCGGCCGACATATGACATATGTACATATTTCGAGATAAACTTAAAAAAAAAAGAAATTATGGCAATTTTTTAATAAAAATGATTTTTTTCTTAAAAAGATACGTAATTAACTATATTAAGAGATATGTTTATCAGAAAGAGTATAAAAATACCTTTAATTTGATATATAACAGCGAAATAGAAGAACTGCACTAATTCTTGCCTGCAGAAAGAAGTTCCGCCCCTCTTCTCCGGCAAGACAGAATGGAGAATTCTGCATAGTAAGGGTTATAATCCTTACGCAAAAAAATTTTTTACAACAAGTCATATATTAAATTACAGACACTTTTATGCTCTTAATAAACGTATTTTTGCATATAGTTAATAACGTATTTTTTAGAGAAAATCATAAATATTTATTAAAAAATTGCCATTATTTATTTATTTTAGTTTATCTTATGTATTACCTTTCAATGATACCGACACTTCGAAAATCGGCTCAATAATTTTTGCAATATAAGCTTTTGAAAATATTGAAAATTGCACTTTTACCGCCTTCTATCACAGCCCCTATTGATTTGCACAAAAAAGGGTTACACCGTTAAAATCAGTGGTAAGAGGCGGACCACGCCCACATTTAGCTCACCTGCCGCTATACTGCACTTGTTCCACGAAACTTGCAGTGAGCCCCTTTAACAAAAAACACACACATAGCTCTGGCAGCCATCAGCTGTTCGCACAAAATAAACAAAAAACAAATTAATTGAAAATGGACGGAAAACGATGAAAGTGGAGTCAGGTTGGGAGCTGAGGCTGGGAAGGTAGAGCGTAGGAGTTAAGAGGATGCCGGAAAAATACACACGTATACAAGGAAATGGCAGCAGAATTAACATCAATTGGAATTACTGTCTCTGTCCAAGAAGTAAAATTCAAAATGCAGAATATGATTTCCAAATACAAGTAAGTTGATTTAATGTGTATATAATTCATCAACCTTTAATCTCTGGCGGTTTTCTTATATGTGTGTAGAAAAGTGAAATGTGACCTTCCAGAGCTTCGCCGCCAGCATGGCCGCTATTTGAAAAGCTCCACAAAATAATTTGGCGGCTATCGCTCATCCAATGTGGCGGTCGTTGTGGAGGATAGCCTGAATGGTATATTTTATTGAGCATATTAAAAAGGAATTTCAAATTTTAAAAAGTGTTTTTATTTATAATTAAGTGGACTGCAATAAATATAGAAAGAATTAGTGGATAAGGATAAACAAACAAACTGAGAGCATATCCGCAATGTCTGAAACTAGCCAGCAATTGGCAGCAAAGATTATTGAATTTTTAAATAAAAAATAATTACATATCATTTAGATGGGGCGATTTTGTAAGCGATTCAATATAGCATGAAAAGTTGAAAGCGATTTTATCTCTTTCTAGAAAATTGAAACTCAATATACACAAGCGATTTTATTGAATGCGAGGTTAAGTCGCATAGAGAATCGCCTCATCTAAATGCTGCTTTACTTTTCAACAAAGTGTTCACTTAAAGCGTTTCGATAAGTGTCTCGCGGGTTCAATCTCGTCTCATTCTGTTGTACTATTCTACTTGGCTCTTCAGTGCTAACGGTGTCAGAAAGCCAACTATGGTTTGCTGCAATTAAAAAATTGTGGAGTACGCAGTAGGCTTTTATGATGGCATTTGTTTTGTCGATACGGTTATCCAACCCCTTTCCGATGCGTCGGAATCTGCATTTCAAATGACCAAATGCATTTTTAACAACCCTTCGGCAATGAGAAAGGCGGAAGTTGAATTCGCGTTGAGCACCTGTACTTACCAAACTAACCGCAGAACTCCACAGGCAAACACCGATGGCCTACCAACTGTCATTTTGACGAGCAAGTTTTTGTGTGTGGGCACTTTGATGTCTTGAAATAAGCATTTGCCGCATGACGCCACCAGACAACATTCTCTCAATTTCGGTGTTTAAAAACATTTAAATCTTTAAAAAACTTGCTGAATAATTTCCTAAAACGTAATCATAAATAATCCAATAAGGAACAGACTTTTATTTTGATTTAATATAAAAATTTCATCGATGTTACCACCAGCACGCTTTCTTTCAAATGAAAATATGGCTGTCAAACTATTGAATTGCCGGAAATAGATGTCAAGCAATAAGCGCTGCCATATATTGCAGCACATGAGAAATAGGCGGTCTCCATTGGAAATATATTTTGTGACATAGTTTTCACTACAGGAAAACACCCTGTGGAGACAGGGCCTAAATGGATATGGCTTAAAGACGTTGCGCGATAAACGGAAAGCTGAGCCTGCTATAATGACTACTGGGACCTCTACATTATTAAAAGATTTGCGGAGATCATAGAGCAATTTGCAACGTGACAGTTCTGCTTTTAATGAGGAAGATTCATAGATTCCAGAGTCATTACATCTCCCTCGACTTCCAACATTTATTTAAGAAAGCGATACCTTAAAAATTAAGCCCATTTTGCGTAATTTTTTTTGACTGATTTAAAGACGCACAAACCTTGTTAACCAGTTAACGGAAAAAAACTTAAATGCACAGGTTTCAAGACATCCCAAACAGCAACACAAAATTCTTTAACAATTCAGCATACGCTGGAATTGGACACGCCAAATAAATTTCCAATGCTTCGATACTCTGCAGAAGAACCAAGTGCATATAGTGCAATAGCGACACGCTTTTCAATAAGAATAGCTTTCCGATAATTCGTATCCGCCTTTTCTAAACGTTTTACCATACCACAGAGTTCAAAGAAACTGCGCCTTTCCAAACGAAAACTATTCTTCAA
The DNA here is from genome assembly GCF_001687245.7 of Rhagoletis zephyria. NCBI lineage: Eukaryota > Metazoa > Arthropoda > Insecta > Diptera > Tephritidae > Rhagoletis > Rhagoletis zephyria. Next base: position 40,597 of record NW_016158806.1, on the reverse strand, counting down.
CGCAATTGGACTACAAATTTGACACTCTTTTTCCTAGAATAAGCTTGTGCGTTCCTATCAAAAAATATTGGAAATATAAAGTTAATTTAATTAATTAAGTAGCTATACTGACCTTTTTCCAAACAACTGGACTATTCCTTTGGACTTTGTATTCTTTTAAAAAGGACAGTACAACACGTGCCATGTCCAAAACAGCTCCAAATATGCGTAAGATCACTTGACCTTCGGTAGCGCTTGCCCTCATAGCAATAATCTGGTTTTGCAAGTCATAATATTGTACAACCAGGAAAATAAAATTAATTCGCTCTAATGGATTCATTATTTCTATCATTATTAAATAATTTAAAAATGTTACAAACTTTTCCAATTTCAAATGTAAACAAAAGTCAGCTGTTCGAGTTAACTCACTTTCAGTGGAAGCGTTTGACATTTATAAAACTTTACATACGTGGGCGTCGCTACGTAGGGGCAGGGGGAGTTAACATGTAGGTATACAATCTTCGATTAAATGCAGTTGCCAATATAGCAACTCAGTTGCCTAAGTCGGCTCAGCTCGATGTTCTGGTCACATACATAAATACACATTTTCATGAGTCTATCTCTTCTTATTCTGGTACTTACAAATATCGGGCCAAAGTTATAATATCATTTCATGCTCATGAAAGGTATAGTTTTCAGATTTCAAATCGGTGAAGTAGGTAACAAAATATACATTTAAAAATTTTCTTAACTCCTTCCCAGCGTATCTATTAAGATGTCATTTTCAAAAATTTCATGCATTGCTATGCCATGTCATTCCATATCAAACATACTAGGGCTATTCGCGATCCGGTGCAAATGGCCTAGCATCATTGCATTGCAAATTTGTATTGCAAATTATTTGCAATACACAAACAAAATACACGCATTTGCATTTGTCATGGCTTGACAAATTTGCAATACCGAAAATCCATAGCATAAAAATGCTATGCATTGCAACTCTGGTTGACATTTCTATCAGCTGATTAAATTCATAAACAAAACCAAAGCTGATGCACAATAAGGGTGGGTAACTCAGCAAATTTATAGGAGTTGACTCAATGACTCCAACTCACTTTAAGGAGTCAGCTCATTCAACTAACTCATTTGACTCTTTGTATGTTACACTCATTCGTATCGTAGACTCGTTTTGAGGCATAGATGCGGTATAGCGGCCGTTGAGATAAAACAAAACTT
>NW_016158806.1:32050-39322 GCF_001687245.7 Rhagoletis zephyria | reverse complement strand
AATTGTGGATGGCTATTTTCATGAAACTTATTTTAATATGATTTGGAACAATTCTAGTTGTTTTTAGGGTTTTTTGAATTAATGCAACTTCTTTCAAGTTTCTTTTACAACCCCAAGTGTGAAACGTCACGTGACATAAATTTCCATCGTTATATTTTTGTTAATATTGCTTTTAAATGAATTTTTAACGCAAATAAAACATGTATTTTATGTAGAATATACTTTATATTTTGACTTCAGCGCCAATTCAGGGTGAATTTGTTGGACATCTATGACTTATTATGTTTCAACTACATACGCCAAATTCGAACCAAATCGGACCATAAATACGGTTTTTCGAAATATCTCAACCTTGGCGCCACCTAGGAAGACCATTTTACGCAAACATGATTCTACTTACATAGCCAGTATATATTTTAAAAAGCAGACAAATGGGCTCTCAAATACGTTAGATATAAGACTTTTATTTTTTTTGTCGTGGTGCAAACACCCATATCAAACTAAAGTGCAAGCTGCAGTTGCAGTTAACCGTGTATGTCAAAAAAGTAAAAAGCAGCAGAAAAGTCGATAGTGAGTAATACAATCTATTGAAGAATATTAACCATATTTCCGTGGAGTTCAGATTCAGAAAAGTTATTAGGTATTATTCAGTTTTAAAATATATTTCACGAAAGCAAAAAATAAAAATAGCTGAGATCCCTTTCTTTTTTAAACACCTAGAATATCACTGACCATTAAAAAGGACCCTGAATGACCGCAAACCTCAAAGCATTACACATTTTTGTATGTGATTTTTAAAATGAACGATCCAAAATTAGCCGGTATTCATATTTAAAATTTTTTAGATACAGTGGTTGAATTTTTGTACTGAGAGGGTTAACCCTAAAAGTATATTCTACGCCTGCTAGGCGTATACGGAATGGGTATTTTTTTAAATTTTATTACAAAATTTACTTTTTATTTTGTTGTTTAATTAAATTTGGTTATAGTTTTTATTAATAATATGTAGTGTAGTGGTAAGCAGTGCGCGCTTCTACTCCGCAACACCTGGGTTCAGTCCGTGGTCAAAGCAACATCGCAAAAAATATAGAAAAAAGTTTTTTTTATAAACAGCGGTCGTCCCTCGGCAGGCAATGGCAAACCTCCGAGTATATTTCTGCCATGAAAAACAGCTTCTTATTAAAATACAATCGCCGTTCGGAGTCGGCGCAAAACTGTTGGTCCCTCCGCTTTGTGTGACAACATCAAGGCGCACGCCACAAATCGGAGGAGATGCTCGGTCAAACACTAACATATGTGTAAGCGCCAATCTATTATTATTATTATGTTTTATTATTAGTCAAACTCACAGNGCGTGCCTTCCGTCTAGTCGGCTCAGCTCGATGTTCTGGTCACATATATACAAATATCGGACCTAAGTTATAATACCATTTCGTGCTCATGAAAGGTATAGTTTTCAGATTTCAAATCGGTGAAGTAGGTAACAAAATATAAATTTAAACATTTTCTTAACTTCTTCCCAGCTTATCTATTAAAATTTCATTTTCAAAAATTTCATGCATACTGTTATAGCATGTCATTGCTTCTTAGCTCAGCTGTTGATTGCTGTTGTGTTTCTGCAGCATATTTTTAATACGGTTTAATCCTGCCTTATATGAAAATGTATATAGCAGGGATGGGAAGGCCGAGGCCGAAAAGAGCCACATCTAAGTTCTAAATGGNTGGGTTATCAGGTGTCTAGCAATACAAGATTAATTCTTGTCTTTCACGAAGTTCTTTAAATAAATTTTGAGCTAAGTACTCGCCTATAAAATTTATCTTTAGGTTTATGCATTTTAAGAATACACCGAAAATTTGTTTTAGAGAATCAATGTGAAATATTTACTGAAACGATTACCCGGTTTGCTGAGCAACCAACACGTCTGCTCTTTAAATAATTTTTGTAAAACAAATCCANAGCCACAAAAAAAGAACAAGAAAAACAAAAATTTTATTTTTAAATAAAATAATTATTAGAAATGAAAAACATTAATTTTATTATTATTCTATTTTACGTAAGATAGATATAAAAGAAAATTCAAAAATCCCTTTGGCGAGATTTTCAAAATCTGGTTTTAGGTCTNCCCACATGCCAGAAACATGAATGTGTAAAGATGAAAATTTTGGGATTTTTCTATATGTCGGGTCCCCCCCTATATTCGATCTTGGCGACGCCCATGTTTACATAGCTCTTTACTGCATTTAAGCGCTCGGTGGAAAAAGCATTTTAGTGAAATACTGAGATACAATAAAAGCCACACATAATTCACATACATGTATCAGAGATAGCCGAAATAATCAAACGTGTACTTTAAGGATTAAAGTAGAATACAAATTTATTGGAAATTAAATATTAGAATTGATTTTTAAAACAATTAAAGTTAAAGTANCTAAGCAAACAGCCGCATTTTGCTCAAAGAGCCACGTTTGCCCACCGTTGGTATATAGATTTTTAATTAGATAATTGTTTAATAAATTTTACTACAGTATATACAATGTAAATAATAATGCCGAATATGTTGCATGTGTTCCTTTTGATGATATGCATAAATTTGATGCACGATTTGATTTGAATTTATTCGGCATTGTCTTCATATATCACCNACATACCTGTGGGAGAAGGTACATTATCGATTACAACTAAGTCACCTATTTTATATGGCCGTGGTGTTCGATGTTTGGCGTCGAACCGCTGTTTCCATTTCTGCTGCTCAGTTCGTATACGGTCGCAAATTTCTTCCGATCTGAAATCGGTATAACGCTCTTCGTTGACTTCGTTGCCATCTTGAATGGCTTGTATAAGACGATTCGCAGTCACATCTCGTAACTTATAACTAAACACCAGACTGTTTGGACTCTGCTTGGTAGTTGCATTACTTTGCGAATTCATACACCATTGGAGTTGATACAAAGCCTCGTCCCATTCCTTGTCATTCTTGCTGCTGCTCTTGAGTGAAGTTAAAATCGTTTTGTTCACACGTTCGGCCTGACCGTTGGCGCGAGGTGTACGCACTGCCGTCTTAATGTGCTGGACTCCGTAATCTACTACAAACTTGCCGAACTCCTTCGAAGTAAAGGCTGTCCCTCTATCGGTCACTAACCTCTGTGGTCGCCCATACGTGGTAATGTAATCACGCAGTGTCGTCAGCACTGGAGCTGTCTTGGTGTTTCGCAATGCTTTCAGGACCACATACTTCGTAAATGCACATACTATTACCAAGACGTAACAATTGCCATGTTTGCTCTTTACGAATGGCCCCAGATGATCGAGGTGTACCGTCTGGAATGGAACCGGTACGACTTCCTTCAAATGTAATTGCGCCTCTCGTTTGCCGCCCTTCACCTTATTCAGACAACATTCTGGACAAGCGTCGATGTAAGATTTCACATAAGCTCGCATACGTGCGAACCGTTAATCCCACGTATAGCCAGGTGGTGGCTCAAATTGCAGGAATATGATTTTGAGTGCATCCATCGGTCAGCAACAAAGAACGCCTTAGCGGATGGACTAAGCAGATGCCCATCCCTTCCATCATGTGAACCAGCAACAGTGGCTGACGCAGTTTATCCAGTGGTTAGTATCTCCGACGATTGGGTGGCTGCTATTCAACTGCAGGACGAGAAATTGAAGCACATTTTTGAAATTTTGAATGGCAAGTCTGGAGAAAACGCAACGCAAGTTAATGATGGTTATGTCCTTGAAGGTCATCGGCTTTATCGTAAACTTGGAAGCGACAAAAAGTTGGTAGTACCACAAGGTGTGAAGTGGCGAGTTACGCGAGCTTGTCATGACGAAGCAGGTCATTTCGGTGTGGACAAAACCCTTGAACGGTTGCCCAAAGATTTTTGGTTCGCACGTATGCGAGCTTATGTGAAATCTTACATCGACGCTTGTCCAAAATGTTGTCTGAATAAGGTGAAGGGCGGCAAACGAGAGGCGCAATTACATTTGAAGGAAGTCGTACCGGTTCCATTCCAGACGGTACACCTCGATCATCTGGGGCCATTCGTAAAGAGCAAACATGGCAATTGTTACGTCTTGGTAATAGTATGTGCATTTACGAAGTATGTGGTCCTGAAAGCATTGCGAAACACCAAGACAGCTCCAGTGCTGACGACACTGCGTGATTACATTACCACGTATGGGCGACCACAGAGGTTAGTGACCGATAGAGGGACAGCCTTTACTTCGAAGGAGTTCGGCAAGTTTGTAGTAGATTACGGAGTCCAGCACATTAAGACGGCAGTGCGTACACCTCGCGCCAACGGTCAGGCCGAACGTGTGAACAAAACGATTTTAACTTCACTCAAGAGCAGCAGCAAGAATGACAAGGAATGGGACGAGGCTTTGTATCAACTCCAATGGTGTATGAATTCGCAAAGTAATGCAACTACCAAGCAGAGTCCAAACAGTCTGGTGTTTAGTTATAAGTTACGAGATGTGACTGCGAATCGTCTTATACAAGCCATTCAAGATGGCAACGAAGAGCGTTATACCGATTTCAGATCGGAAGAAATTTGCGACCGTATACGAACTGAGCAGCAGAAATGGAAACAGCGGTTCGACGCCAAACATCGAACACCACGGCCATATAAAATAGGTGACTTAGTTGTAATCGATAATGTACCTTCTCCCACAGGTATGTCACTCAAATTAGAACCAGCATATAAGGGTCCTTATCAAGTGACGAAGGTGCTTCCAAACGATCGTTACATAGTGGAAGATCTACCCACCGTACAAAAAACTCGTAAAGCATACGCAGGCGTTTTCACTAATGATAATATGAAGCCTTGGTGTACTATGGGGCCCGAGGAAGATACTGATAGTGAAGAGACTGATGATCACGAATCGTCCAGGAGTGACGATCCATCAGGAAGGGCCGAGCTGTCAACGACAGTTGGCAACCCGGGTATTGAATGACGATCGAGGAGAGAACGCGAGCGACCGAGAGAACGTCGGCAGTGAGGAACTGGCTACAGCGGTGTGCGGTCGGCATCTCGCAATTTTACTTTAACTTTAATTGTTTTAAAAATCAATTCTAATATTTAATTTCCAATAAATTTGTATTCTACTTTAATCCTTAAAGTACACGTTTGATTATTTCGGCTATCTCTGATACATGTATGTGAATTATGTGTGGCTTTTATTGTATCTCAGTATTTCACTAAAATGCTTTTTCCACCGAGCGCTTAAATGCAGTAAAGAGCTATGAAAACATGGGCGTCGCCAAGATCGAATATAGGGGGGGACCCGACATATAGAAAAATCCCAAAATTTTCATCTTTACACATTCATGTTTCTGGCATGTGGGGGACGATATGTACTTGTGGATTTGTTTTACAAAAATTATTTAAAGAGCAGACGTGTTGGTTGCTCAGCAAACCGGGTAATCGTTTCAGTAAATATTTCACATTGATTCTCTAAAACAAATTTTCGGTGTATTCTTAAAATGCATAAACCTAAAGATAAATTTTATAGGCGAGTACTTAGCTCAAAATTTATTTAAAGAACTTCGTGAAAGACAAGAATTAATCTTGTATTGCTAGACACCTGATAACCCAGGATAATTTTTAAGTTTTTAAAAGACATTACTCTACTCTAAGCTTCGTGCAGTGGGCCATGAGAAAATCGTGATCTTTAAGGTATAGTCCAACCTTTCACAATATCTGGTATTAGTCTTAATCTGAAATGCAATAATCATTGAAAATTGGCACCGTTTATGGTGAAAAGCATTTAATACACACACACACACTTTCAAACTAAAGCTTTCTTAACCCTAGAAGCATAATCTATTAGGGAGTAACGTAAAGCCTTAACATACGCCGTAGAGGCTTATGTATTTAAAAGATAACCTGTGAGCTAAAATATACTTAGTCCTGTCTTACTTTTTTAAAGAATATTGAAGCTGTGAGTTTGACTAATAATAAAACATAATAATAATAATAGATTGGCGCTTACACATATGTTAGTGTTTGACCGAGCATCTCCTCCGATTTGTGGCGTGCGGCTTGATGTTGTTACACAAAGCGGAGGGACCAACAGTTTTGCGCCGACTCCGAACGGCGATTGTATTTTAATAAGAAGCTGTTTTTCATGGCAGAAATATACTCGGAGGTTTGCCATTGCCTGCCGAGGGACGACCGCTGTTTATAAAAAAAACTTTTTTCTATATTTTTTGCGATGTTGCTTTGACCACGGACTGAACCCAGGTGTTGCGGAGTAGAAGCGCGCACTGCTTACCACTACACTACATATTATTAATAAAAACTATAACCAAATTTAATTAAACAACAAAATAAAAAGTAAATTTTGTAATAAAATTTAAAAAAATACCCATTCCGTATACGCCTAGCAGGCGTAGAATATACTTTTAGGGTTAACCCTCTCAGTACAAAAATTCAACCACTGTATCTAAAAAATTTTAAATATGAATACCGGCTAATTTTGGATCGTTCATTTTAAAAATCACATACAAAAATGTGTAATGCTTTGAGGTTTGCGGTCATTCAGGGTCCTTTTTAATGGTCAGTGATATTCTAGGTGTTTAAAAAAGAAAGGGATCTCAGCTATTTTTATTTTTTGCTTTCGTGAAATATATTTTAAAACTGAATAATACCTAATAACTTTTCTGAATCTGAACTCCACGGAAATATGGTTAATATTCTTCAATAGATTGTATTACTCACTATCGACTTTTCTGCTGCTTTTTACTTTTTTGACATACACGGTTAACTGCAACTGCAGCTTGCACTTTAGTTTGATATGGGTGTTTCCACCACGACAAAAAAAATAAAAGTCTTATATCTAACGTATTTGAGAGCCCATTTGTCTGCTTTTTAAAATATATACTGGCTATGTAAGTAGAATCATGTTTGCGTAAAATGGTCTTCCTAGGTGGCGCCAAGGTTGAGATATTTCGAAAAACCGTATTTATGGTCCGATTTGGTTCGAATTTGGCGTATGTAGTTGAAACATAATAAGTCATAGATGTCCAACAAATTCACCCTGAATTGGCGCTGAAGTCAAAATATAAAGTATATTCTACATAAAATACATGTTTTATTTGCGTTAAAAATTCATTTAAAAGCAATATTAACAAAAATATAACGATGGAAATCTATGTCACGTGACGTTTCACACTTGGGGTTGTAAAAGAAACTTGAAAGAAGTTGCATTAATTCAAAAAACCCTAAAAACAACTAGAATTGTTCCAAATCATATTAAAATAAGTT
>NW_016158806.1:0-32025 GCF_001687245.7 Rhagoletis zephyria | reverse complement strand
GGTGTCGTGGCTTTAGTGGATGCAACCGCGTTGCAATCCGTTACCACTTTGAAATGCTGCCCCATTAAGTACATTCGATATCGTTGCAATGTCTCTACTATGGCGAGGACTTCCAGCTCATAGCTCGCGTAGTTTCGTTCAGCATCGTTGCATTGCCTGCTAAAATAAAACACAGGCCTCCATTGTTCGTTTTCGTTCTGCATCAACACACCCGATAAGCCTAACGCGCTAGCATCGGTGTGCACTTCGTGTGGTTTTGTTGCGTCATACATGGCCAACACTGGTTTCGTGGTGATAGCCACCTTCAACGCCTCAAAAGCCTTACGTTGTGGATCTTTCCACACGAAATCTGTACTTTTCCGCAGCAATACCGTTAGAGGTCGTGCCAAAATAGCGTAATTCGTCACGAACTTTCTAAAATATCCAGTGACGCCCAAAAACTGCCGGACCGCTGTCGTCGTCGTGGGCACTGGAAACTCGTCTATGACTTTTGTTTTGTTTTCGCCCGGTCTGATACCATTTTTGTCGATGACATGGCCGAGAAACTGGACCTCCTTCGCCAAGATCGTACTTTTCGTTGGTCGTAGTGTCAAGCCTTCACGTTGAATTGCCTCTAGGAAATCTTGCAGTACTTCCAAACCCTCGTTGATCGACTTCGTTGCGATGATAACTTCATCGACATAATTAATCACCTTGCTCCGATGTTTCATGGTTTTAATGACTTTAACGATAACCTCCTGGAAGACCATGGGAGCGTTGACCAGTCCAAAGGACATAACATTGTGTTCAAAAAGTCCTTCGTGAGTCAAGAATGCCGTGTATTGTTTTGATTCCTCCGCCATTGGAATCTGGTAATAACCTGAAGTCATATCCAGGGTTGTGAAAAACTCATTGCCTGCCAAACATGAGAGCTGTTCCTCTACCACCGGCATGAGATAATTTTTCTTCACCGTGACTTCATTTAGTGAACGAAAATCAATGCACATCCGATCTTCTCCGTTGGATTTCTTCACTAGTAGAACTGATGCTGCATGCGGCGAATTACTGGGTCGTATGATGCCATTATCTTGAAGTTCCCGCAAAATTTTAGTTAGCGCTGACCTTTGTGCGAAAGGGACCTGGTACCGTTTCCCTAATACTGGCTTACTCGTTGTGACCTCGATGACCATCTCAGTACTTTTGCACCGACCAATTTGCTGTACACCTTCTGCAAAACATTCTCGATACGTTAGTAAGAGCTTCATCATCTTACCTCTTTCCTCGCTTGATATGTGGTTAGAGATGTTGAAAAATTTCTCGCTTTCGTTCAGCTGGAATACGTCATCATCGACTGTGAAACAATAACCATAGTCCTGAAGCACGTCGCGACCCAACAGAACATCGTAGGGTAGCATTTTGTCTTCCACCAAATATAACGTCACTTGTCGTTGACTGTTGCCCATCGCGGCATTCACTTCAACCTTCTTTGATGCTTGTACCTCGCATCCACCAAACCCGATGAAACTTTGTGTGTCTCTTGTGTCTGCATTCCATCCGCTGCTGTCGTTCGGATTAAGGAACATACGCTGCCCGTATCGATGAAGGCCTCAAACTGCTTCCCGTTCACTTCGAACACCTTAGTGACTGGTCTCTCTTTAATACGATCATCATCAATAGCCATAACCGTGGTTTTCTTTTTGCACTCATTAGCATTGTGCCCTATCTTGGAGCATGTAGCACATCGTGGTTTCCGTTGTGGTTGTGTACACTTCGCCGATATGTGCCCGTATTCGTTGCAGTTATAGCGTTTTATTTGACTAGCATATCTAGCATTAAACTTCGGTTCGATTTTCTGAGATTGTTGCACAGACGTTGTACTCGCACCGACAAATGTAGTATTACTCGCAACCTTCAGGTTCCTTAATGCCGTCAACAACTCACTGCATGTTCTAAATCTAATTGCTGATAACGTCTTTGACAATGAACTATCACCTAACCCACTAATAATATGAGTAATGATTGACTCCTCATCGATGGCACCTTGTCGTCCCAACGTCAACATCGCGTAATAATACTCGATATAATCCTTGGTATTTTTGCGTTTACGTTTTGCCATAGTTTTATGAGTCTCAGCTGCGTTCAATGTTGTAGGGAAATCCAAGTAAAACGCGTTTACGAATTCCACCCAACTGCCGTAAACAGGTTGTGCATCCAACCACATCTTCGCCATGCCTTTAAGCTTGTGTTGGATAGCGATTAAGACCATGGTTTCTTGCCATTTGTGGCATTGCTTTAACTGCTCTACTTTACTGATGAATTGTTGTGGTGTTATGGTACCTTTAATCGGATCAAATTCCGGCATAACACCCACCAAGTCCTGAATAGTCGTTTGTCTTGGTATGGACCATACATTACCTTGATTCATCGTAACTGGATTAACGCTTCCGTCACGACCATCGTTACCATCTTGTACTGGCTCACTATTGGAAATTTGCCCTTTATCGTTCATAGCGTTAATAGCCAAAGTTAAATTCGTGACCACTTCTTTTAACCCGTCAATTTGTGCTTGAAACTCGCTGCCATTACCACCTGAGTTTTCTTCTAATTCCTCCGGGTCGATTTCGTCTGTTCCTAGCATTTCTTGGAGTTTCGCCACCTTATGGGCTTTTGTGCCCGTCGTCGTGACTCCATTAGCCTTCAATAGCTCATTTAATTGTGTTAATTTTAACGTTGCTAATTTTATCATGTTTAGATAATTTTTACTTTTTATTTTCCCGTGCAACCTAATGCTTCAATGGTCGCTGTACAATTGTCTATCTTTCGCGAAATTTCCACAAGTCAAGTATGTATGTACGTATGTAGCCGTTGCACTCTCCTTGCTTACTTGATCGCTGTCGCCATACAATTTTTGGGGTTGATTTTGGTTTGCTTTTACAAACCGTCGTTCACATTCAAAATTGTCGCAAAACACTTGTGTTTGCTTGCTATCGCTCGTTGTTGCAAAAACAGAAACACAAAGCTATTGTCGTTGCTTTCGCAGCTCTGCTTCGCTGCTTTCCGTTGCTGCTTTTCAACACGAAGAATTCAGATCTGCGTCGTTCAGCTACTACGTGCTCGTTCCCTGTCTATCGTTGTCGTGTGTGTCTATGCAACTCAATAATACACACGACGTTGTTGTTGTCGCAAGTATTGCTTCGCAGAACCGTTGATCCACTGTCGCCACACTTTGGTGTCAAATCGTTTGGCATGCGCCGTTTTGCAATTCCGTGCACGTTTGCGCTGCCGACTTCTCCGTTGCTGTGTGTGTGTATGTCGAGATACTTACTCCACACCGTGCGTTGTTGTCGCTTCGCGGAGTCGTTGTTCTGCTACTTCTACAACTCTCGTACGTATGTATGTATATTTCGTTGTACATACACACGTATATACGTTGTTCTTATGCGTTGTAGGCGTTGCTATGCACTATAGCCGAGGTTTTTAATTCCACTCTGACTCTATCAGAGATAGCCGAAATAATCAAACGTGTACTTTAAGGATTAAAGTAGAATACAAATTTATTGGAAATTAAATATTAGAATTGATTTTTAAAACAATTAAAGTTAAAGTAAAATTGCGAGATGCCGACCGCACACCGCTGTAGCCAGTTCCTCACTGCCGACGTTCTCTCGGTCGCTCGCGTTCTCTCCTCGATCGTCATTCAATACCCGGGTTGCCAACTGTCGTTGACACATGCATTTTAAAAGTGTCCATACATAGGTACTTCTACTATCCCGCAGGCGAAAAAATTTCAGTTAGTACGATGTGCTTCTTTTGAATACTGTTAAGGCGATGTGGATAATGCTACATAGTCGTGGGCCATGTGATGTTAAAGGAAAACGGAAAATAATTAGTTGCGTTCCAGATGCTTGACGATTTGCAGATTTTTACAGGAAGCCGTTGCAGGTGACCACCTTTCATAAGGTTTATTAATGGAGAAAACAGCTTTTCCTGTAAATACTGCAAAACCTGCAAATCGTGAAGCATCTGGAACGCAACTTTTGTCTACCTATAATTAACATACCGAAATGGTCAAAAGGCTTAGCTTAGGTGAAAATGCTTCAGTGTAAGATAGAATTTACCACCGGTATTCTGCAACACTTTCGTATTCAGATTTTGCTACGAGTCGTAGAAATTGTATGCAGCAATCCGAATCGTATCCTCGAACTTTCGAAATTCGTAACAATGCCATGCCTAAAAACGAACGAGTGAGAAATTGACAGCTATTTGCGTAATTTTTTATGAAAACAATTCTGTGTCGGAAGCGAGATAAAACTTACGCAAAAAGATGTAAATCGATGTGTGTTTGCAGGAAATATTAGTGGTGTTCTTTTAAACAGATACAATTGCGTGTTGGTGTTGGTTGATTTTTCCGACAGGGTGGTAAGATGATTTATTTTGGAACGAATTTCCGTCATCCCTTGTCAAGTTTGGTTCAGAACGAAAAATGACACTGAAGATGGCACAACGCCGAAACCGGTTTGTCTGCAAACCAAACTTGACAAGGGATGACGGAAATTCGTTCCAAAATAAATCAGATACAATTGCCTTTCACATATACTACTTATATTTTTGTCCACTGCTTTAACGAACTGAACGAGCAAAAAAGAATGTTTCTTGCCCCTTATCGAGCAACTTGGGTATGGTTTAGTTATTTCTACAATGATCTGGGATTGTTGTATTCAAACGCGTCACCCGAACCTTAAAACTTTAATATACACGTGTAGTAAAAGGATTAAACTTTAATTTAAAAGAAAGGTTCCAAAATTCGATTTGAACCATGCACTTTTTTTGTAAATTTCGAAGTGTGTGGGTTCTGCGCAAAGATACAGTGGATGGCGTAGCCGGAGTTATATGCACAATAAATGTTGTATGCCTTTCACAGTAGAAGAGGGGCTTCCACCCTCTTCTCCGACAACACAGAAAAGAGAATTCTCATTAAGAAGGCTTATAATCTATAAGCGCGGCCGAAGGCAGAAGCAACAGGGCTGCCAACTTGGCTCAAACCGTTACATTTTTGGCCCTATTTTACATCAAATGGCACTTTTCAAAAATAATATAATAATATTTCAACACATTTTTGTGAAATACTTTGCGTGTACTTCTTTTTCTCAACTAAAATTTTCTAATTTCTAGAGATTATTCAACTGGTTTATCTTATTTCGGCATTGCACTTTTGCTTTAGAAATATGGGTCTTACTTTATTGCTAATTGGGAAGGATTAAAAAGGATGGCACCTTTTTTGGCACTTTTAGTTTTCTATTTGGCACTCTTTGACACTTTTTTATCCTCAATAAGGAACCTCAAAGCTAAAGATAGTTGGCAGCCCTGAGAAGCAAGCGTCACCAGGTGGTGTGGACCTAATAAAATGCATATTTTCAATGGCTTGGAAGAAGCTGTTATTGCATTAACTGGATTGAGAACCAGTTCTTCAGGCATAGGAGCAGCTATAGCTTGTGGCTCAACAATTTAACCAGAAGCTGACATAGATGCGTCCATGGTTACTATAACCGCCATCTCCGCATACCTTTGTGAATCCATTGCTATAGCGGCTCTTACTCCGCTGTATAATTGCAAATGCATTAGAATCCATAGTTTTTCTCTAAATATGTAAATCAACCAATTTTACTATAAACAGCACATGATGAGTGTTTTTTTTAATCCCTTTAGACTTTGTTTCCCTTCATACAGCTGACTTCGAAAAACAAGTGATAGCTGGAAATGCTGCACAGTTTTTCGCAAGGGTTGCAGTATGCCGATTTTTAGTTTTTCATAACTTAGCTAGGAATTACGAATTACGAAAATTCGGGTTCTAGAATAAGGGTGTAAATTTAATGAACTTTTCTATTTAAAGCAACAGGATAAAATCTTTATAGGAACTGTTTGCTCATAGAGCGCTACTGCTATGATTACAACAGAGAGTAGGTGACGTCGATAACGACGTTAAACTGAAGGTTAGTGTTAACCATAGATGGCAAAAACAACACTTAGGGCAATTTTTTCAATGTCTGGTTATAACTATCTCCCAGTTAAACGTCATTATCGACATTTTACCTCCGGTTTTTGTTAACCGGATACTCTTAGGGCCGTTTTTACCATCTCTGGTTAACACTAATCTCCACTTAAACATCGTTATCGACGTTATCGACCCAATGTTATATGCATGTGGTCAATAACGTCGGTAACGATGTTAACTGGAGATGAGTGTTAAGCAGTGATGGTGAAAACGGGCCTTAGTCAATTGTTGTCCTTTGACTGCATTCTACGCAAAAATTTGTTAATCAAATAATTTGGTGGTAAAGTCATAAATCTGAAAAGTACTCTAGCAACGTTACAAACATTTTAATTTCCTGTGCATTTGTCTTAAGAGCGTACATATGTACATATCGAGCCCTAACCGCCAAAATAACGTAAGCGACATTTTTTTCAAAATTTTCTTTTTGATGCAGAAATGTATCTAGAAGCTCTAGGAATATATCTGCATCAAAAAGAAAATTTTGAAAAAAATGTCACTTACGTTATTTTGGCGGTTAGGGCTCGATATTATGGATATACATATAGTCGGTGTTTTTGTAAAACCGCCCATCTACCAATTGCAAAATCGCCTATCTTACGGCAATAGTTGCCAACTTGATTTAGTGCTTTTTGAAAATTAAAACGCCAAAAGAAATGGTTTAGTGCCTAGTGCCTTTTTTAGTGCTTTTTTTCTGATCTCAGATTTCTCAAATGTATATAGATATTGTTAATTTATTTCAGAAGTCTGGCAATATCAATATATTGTATGTATTAAAATACTACACCTTTGTATGTGCATATATGAAGAACAAAAAACTTCACTTGAAGTACGACTGTCAACAGCTATACACGTGTTCTTACTGATAGATATAACATGAAATAATTTGAAATATTTATCTGTTTTTGTAGATTTTTTGGTGCTGAATCCAAATCTGGATGCA
Organism: Rhagoletis zephyria; assembly: GCF_001687245.7. Classification (NCBI taxonomy): domain Eukaryota; kingdom Metazoa; phylum Arthropoda; class Insecta; order Diptera; family Tephritidae; genus Rhagoletis; species Rhagoletis zephyria. The sequence goes on along the minus strand of NW_016158806.1, from coordinate 25,054 downwards.
GAATTTCTCCAGCACGTCAAAAGATATCCTAACCTCAAAGTGCCAAAAACACGGGGTTTCGCGGTATTTGAGGTTATATTATGAAAAAAAATTTTGTTTTTACTCATTTCTAATTAGGGCATCATTTAGTATTTACTCATCCCCTTTAAATTTCATTTTCGTTTGTTGCGATTCGATTTTTCTTTCTCGTGATATACTAGTTTTAGTGTGGAGTACTTTGGTATTATTTCGTAAGCATGAATCATAATAGCATGTGTAGAGGCTATTCAATCGTTATGAGCGAAAAAGATTTGAATATTGTTCATTTTTTTACGTTTGTTAAATACAAACTGTTATGAAAAAAAGTATCTTTTGAAAAAAAAAAATTAGTGCCTTTAGTGTGGTAAAACGCTTTTCTTTCCAAGTTTTGGTGCTTTTCGAAATTGAAAAGGTGGCAACGCTGCTTACGGCCTTCAAATTTTACAGGAGAGCGAAGAAACGGTGTTTGTTTGAACGCATTGCCTTGATATGCGGTATTTGCTCTCAGAATGCTATATATTCTTGCAATACTAGCTATAAATACTACTTCGTTCGAAAGCAAGTATGCTATTCTTATATAAGTGTGTATAAATTTAAAAAATACATAGTTTGCAAAAATCTTCAGATACAGAACAAACATAAAACCTAAATGTATACTGTGCACTTTTCTTAGCTTTAAATGTTAACGTTTTCGCAGCTCCCTATGTTTGTCTTCATCTTAAGCAGGGATCACTCCATTTGTACATTTTTGCAGGTACAGAGTGGTGTTGTTCGGAAATTATTTTATTGATTTGAACTCAAATTTCTTAACAACACCACTCTGTGACTGCCAAAATGTACAAATCCGTACAAATGTACAAATCGTGTAATCGTCGCTTAACAGTTTTTTTACAGCGTTGTCACTACTGCTAGTGATAGCAGAGCGTAATTTACCGGCGCAATTAAGTAGTATAGGTTTAGGCACTAGTATGATAGATTCTATTGTGAAGTCCTTGGTAAGATAAAATAAGGGAAATTAGTTTGAATGAATCAGCTGTTAACCTTGTGATATTTTTATACGTATTTCTGTAGAACACCTTCCGCGAACAGTTCCTGAATTAGTTAAAAGTTCACTAAAACGTAAGACAAAAATTGAAAATGCAACTTTGTTCGTTATCACCTACGTAACCAAAATCCATTTTCACTAAAATCGCATCAGCCTTTTTTGCGAATTATTGATATTGAAGAATTGCAAAATTATAAAAATTTCCGAACAAACATTTGTTCTCATATTTTTTTTTAATTCGTTTGTAACGTAGCTTTGCCTACGCTACAATAACATATTCAACAATACCCTAGCATGCGTCTTACAACTGCACATAGGTACAAATATATAAACATACATACATATATACAGGTCGACGTACACACAAACTAACATACCAACGAGACTACAAACACCCTTACGTACATACATACGTATACACGAAGTTGGCATGGCAAGCGCGTACAAATGTCGCAAACACACACTTAGATAACCATGCGCACTAACATATGGAAGAAATTCGTTACGCAAAACACAAAATGCGGAATAAGCCCACTCACTTTTCAAACAGCTCATACAAATCCGGAGCTAAAGCTGCCAACATGAACTCAGCCAGCATCAGTTGTCCGTAGATAAGCACGGAGCGTATCCGGGGCTTCGGGCCTATTTGGCGCGCTCTTGGCTTTCTTCCTCGGAGGAAGACTGACTGGTTGAAGGGGGACTGCAAGGGGGGAATACCCCCAGGCAACACTCCGAAATCATAAGGGCTATTCGCGATTCGGTGCATAAGAGCTGACAAATTTATGCAATTGCAGAAATATGCCATGGATTGTGAGCGACCTTTATTAAACTGTCATGGTAAAGCTTTTGCAAAACAATTTTTGTGCATCAGCTTTGGTTTTGTTTATGAATGCAATGCATAGCATTTTTATGCTATGGATTTTCGGTATTGCAAATTTGCCAAGCCATGACAAATGCAAATGCGTGTATTTTGTTTGTGTATTGCAAATAATTTGCAATACAAATTTGCAATGCAATGATGCTAGGCCATTTGCACCGGATCGCGAATAGCCCTATTATGGGCTAGACCCATTTTTGGACACGGTCTCAAGCAGACAGGGGGCGTGAAACGTTTGGGCTTGCCCAATTCCGAGCACCCCTGCCTGCTTGCGATACCGCGCGGCTAGTGGGCGTTGAAGGGGGCGAACCACCCCTGCATCGCCTAGCACACACGAATACATACGGGGAGACTGGGCAACCTTTCGACGCCCTGGGGGACCGCACTAACGATCAGTTGTCCGTAGGTCACCAATCTGGACCGCCAAAACCGCTGTCGCCCTAAGGCCGAGATTGGTACCGAGGACCGCCCGCAATTGCCGAGGACCGCTATTCGTACTCGCTGCCATTCAGGGCCGCCGCCTCCGTCACCGTCACTACTATGATACCCTTGTGCACAAGTGCGCTCGGGTATAAAAAAAATTGGGAGTGATCAAAGCGCTCAAAGTTTTCAATGTATTTTATGTGGAAAAAAAACAACTTTTCGTAGAAATTGTGTAGAATTCTTGAAAATCAATATTTTTCGATCGGAAAACTTTGCTTATCTTCAGGAGATTCCCGGTAATAATACCTAATTGTTCCTTTAAGAATTTTTTCATGATAACTATATTTTATAGGTCCTAGAAAATCCAATGGGGGGACCAATAAAAAATCTTTAATCATAAAAAATGGTTAAATAAAAAATTGGATATTAATATTTGAAGTCTCCTGAAAAGAACCACAGTTTTTCAATTAAAAAATATTGATTTTCAAGAGTTTTGTACCATTTTTACGAAAATTTGTTTTTTCCCCATATAAAATACATGGAAAACTTTGAGTGCTGTGAGCACTCCCTAAATATTTTTTGATTTCAAAATAAAAAAATTGGGGTATATTTATTTTCGGTTCAGAACAATCCTAGGGGGTGGCGGCATTAAAATTTCGACTTTATTATTTTGGACCACTCTAGTGAATATACATGCATAAGCCGACGATATTCAACTGTACTTGTCTAGTCGTATTGGTCTGGTTGATGATTTGTGTTGTAAAATTAATAGTGACTTGTCTGCGATATATGCTTGGGCTCGTGATAATTGTTTGTGTTTAAATGCTGCAAAGACCTTCGTTTTGCCATATATAGTGTAATCCATCCACATATAATAGTGTAATCCATCTTGATGATATCCCTGAATTGTATATTGAAATTAGTGCCCTTACGGTTAATGAAAAAATCAAAAATTCAGGTTTTGTTATTAACTCCAAGCTGAGTCCTCGTGATCATGTTAATAAGGTTGTAATTAGCGTTTATGCTGTGTTACGTCGATTAAGGATTTCTGCATCTTATACACCACAAGAGACCAGGCAAAAAATAGCCAAACAACTTATTCTGCCGCTTATCACATACTCCGAAGTTGTATACAGCAAACTTGATTCGATCTCGTCCCACAAAATTAATGTTGCTTTTAATAATGTAACTCGCTATGTTTATGGGTTAAAAAAATTTGAACACATCTCCATATGGAGGAATAAAATTCTGGGATGTAGTACTGATAACTATCTCGCAGCGAGGAATTGCATATTTTTGTACAGATTGATGGAGTCCTGATCTCCAAAATATCTGTATGAAAAGGTAACTATGACTAAGTCTAGGCGACATCAAATTCTGCTTGTTCCTAGGTACACGTACTCGACTTCTTCCAGAATGTTTTTTGTTAACGCTGTGAGACTCTGGAATGCCATACCTGAATCTACCAAGGCTAAGCTCAAAGAACGTAAATCTATAAGAAGAGACAACACGTTATAATTGTAGCGAGTGTTAACATCAGGAGCGCGCCTTCTCTTTTGCCCAAATACGTTTTTTGATTGGAGATGTGATTTAACATGTACAATCAAAGTAGTGTAACAAAAGATTTTTTAGCAAGAAAATTTTCTTAAAACTGCATTAAAATGAACAAAATAAAATAAGTTAATCTTTCGTTAAAGTTACTAGAAGGCAAATAGTGAAAGGAGTTACTCAAACTCTAATGAAAATTACTAACAATTTGTATTGATTTACTTCGTAAAAAAGTCTGTACGAAGTACATGTCGTATCATGAAGAAAACAGAAAAAGAGTATATGCACCATGTGGAAAGAAAATACTCTTGGGAAAAAAAGAATGTCGAATTTGTTAAACCTGCACTAAAGTGAATAAAACAGAATAAGTTAAGCTTTCGTTAAAGTTACTAAAAGCCAAATAGTGAAAGGAAAATCCTTATGAAAGCTTAACTTATTATATTTTATTAATTTTGGGGCAGTTTTAACACAATTTTCTTGCTAAAAAAATCTTTTGTTACACTATTGTACTTTATTTCTTTGATTGTACATGTTAAATAAAAGCTTATTTAAAAAAAATATATTTTTTACATTATTTTATTTAACATTTTTTATTACTTTTCAAAGTTGAACGCATCTTGTGTAAATAACTTTTTATTAAACAAGTAATTGTGAAGCAAAAAACAAATCGGACTTCAATTCTCATATACAAATTTAAGAGTACCGTTAATTTTTTCATGATCCAATGATCGGATCCAAACCAAATTACCGGACGACCCGTGAGGTGCCATCATTCCGATCAAAAAAAGGATTATAGAAACCAGTTCACGTTGTCCAAAGTTATGCGGTAGCATATATAAAATAGAAAAAATATTCTTAGGAATTGATAACCTCGCTCCTTTTTTGAAGTTGGTTAAAGATGTTTGAGTTATTTGTTAATTTTATGTAAATAAAGTGTAATTTATGAAACTTTAAAAGTTGTATTTATTTATTACATACTGTACATAAAACTTGCATAAATGTATTTTAAGAGCATATTATCTGAAGCGAATTTTCAGTATTTTCTGGTGATATATCTCTAGAAGTATAAACCCCTCCCTAAATATATTCCTGGGTGCGCCCCTTTGATCAATGCATTTTTCAGTCAGTTGAACAAATTTGACTTTCTCTTATCCCAACAGTATTTTTCTTCCACATGGTGCAGATACTTTTTTCTGTTTTCTTCATGACTTAGGTAATACGACATATTTGTAAATAAAACTCAACTTTCCTACACACGTAACTTATTAAATCAGAACGTATTGAAAGGCTAACAATATTTAACATATTTAACATATTTTTTAAGAAATAAGGCTGTATCTATAAGACTTTTGAGTCTTTTATAATACATCAACAGATTGTAAAATTCAATGTTTGTACAAAGTAAACTTAAAACTAACAATATATCAAATAGCAGCAAAAAATATTAATATTTGTATTTTTAAGTAAAATTAAAATACAGACTTAAAATTTTGGCCCAGATATAATAAAAGGTCAGGCATATAAATATAAATACGAACACACAAAATTTGGTTTAATAGTAGAAGTGACAGAGACAGAGAAATGATAACAGTTTAATCGCAACCACATTCATTGTGCAGATTTAAAGTAATTATGCAATTTGAAGTTTTACGGATTCAGGAACTGAGTTCCAGAGCCTTACAGCATTAATGAAGAACAGCCTAGCTAGAAGACAAGTAGGAATAATTTGGGACAATCAGACTTTGATTTCTATTAGACCTTGTTGATTTTAATTTTTCAAAAAAGTATTTTGGAGTTTTGAATTCTATAAGCTTGTACATAAATATACAATTTCTAGCCGCTAGGTATTCATTCACACAGAAATGTGGTCATATCTTTTAAGGCCGTAAACGTAACGTGTAACGTTATTAAACGCAACATCAACTTTGTGAAACGAAATAGAGTCAAACTTGCTATACACTAGCTCAGAGTACGTGATCTGCGGCACTATAAGCTGAATAGCTAACTTTCTTCTTGTATCTAAGGGTGTAAACGACGCTGACATTCCTAATCTACGAAAAACAGCATACACGTTACTTACAACATTATTCACATGGTCAGAACAGCTCAACATAGAATTAACAACAAACCCTAAATTTCTTATCTTGTCAGTCACAATCAGGACGCTATTACCAACAAACGGTTTTGGAATATCTTCCACATGTACTACACGTTTACTAATGGGCAACACATACAACTGTGTAGCATTTAGGCAAAGACAATTGTCCTGGGCCCACTGTGAAATTGCAGACAGGTTACTATTAATTGTAAAACACAAATATAGTGGCACGCAGAGAATACATCATTCACAAAAAGACTAAACAAAAGAGGGCTAAGGACAGAACCTTGCGGCACACCCGAGAAAACAAGTTTAGATGTGGAGAAGCCAGTCTTGCACATTACCTTTTGAGTTCTTCCTGCAAGGTAGCTGATCATAAGTTTAACAGAGCTATCAGAAAAACCAAAGTGGTATTTAAGTTTTGTGCAAAGCAGCACCATTGTCAAACTGTATCCGTATATCGTCAAGTATTTTCAACATAGCCGTAGAGCAGCTATTACTTGGTCGAAACCCTGACTGCAATGGCGATAATAAATTATTTTCTTGTACAAATGGGGAAGTCTGCCATTCCGTCAACGACACGCACACTTTTGAGAAGGCTTGTAAAATACTTATAGGTCTGTAGTATCTAGGATTAGTAGCAGTGCTCTTTTTGGCTACAGGAATAATGACAGCCTTTTACCATTCTGTTGGAAAATATGAAGTTGTGAAAGAGTGGTTAATGACATGAGTTAGAGTTCTCAGAATAAAAGGCAGTACAAGTTTCACAATCTTCAAAGATGTCCCATCCTCTCCAATGGCATTAGACTTGATACCCATCACAGATTTCAAAACTTCTGATTCACTTACTCCATCGAATTGAGACTCTTCTTTTAAAGCAAAGTTTCTGGTAAAAATTTCAGTTGGAGGACTTTTTCTGTTTGTGCTGACATTAATAAAATAGTCATTGAGAGTGTTTGGATCAATTTTACAATCAGACTGAGGTTTTCCATGCACATTTAGGTTTTTCAAATTGTGCCATAAATCTTTTGATGATAGTGACAGTTCAATTTATAACTAAACTATTGTGACCAAGCAATTGGTTCTTCTCCATTTTGCATACAACTTATTTCTAGTTTTTATAGCTGAGCTCACCTTATTAGTGTACCAAGGACAGGAGGTATTCATAGCCCTAACAATGCGGACAGGGACATGATCGTCAAATAATTCAGTGAGGGTTTTATTTAAAAAGTCAAGTTTTACATCTACAGTCTTGTAGAACCAACAGCTATCCCAATTAACATTTGACAAATCAACGAACAGATCAGTAACGTTAATAGACCTCAGATCACGATACATAAAAATAACACTATCAGCAGGGCAATTCAACGACACATCTAATGCAAAAAATATTAGGTCATGGTCAGAAACGAAAGACATTTGGTCAAATTAGCAGTTGTTGGTGCTTTTTTGCTCATTACTTTTTGCACTACGCAGCCGAAAAGCATCACGCAAAGGCGGAGGTTTATGCTGAGCTGCACCGCAGACCATAGCGAAGAGTTCAGACAAGCACTCATCAGCTGCTTGAGGGATCCCGTTTATTATCACATCGGAGGAAACTGCATTGCTTTCGAGAGCAGTGAGCTGCGGCTGAGTAGATATCAGTTCACTGCGGAGAGCTAGAATATCAGTGCACGTGTTTCCGACTGCCGTCAGCAGCCAGCTCTCCAATCTCCTACATAACCCTCTTTTACGATTTCTTCATTACCGCAGTCAACTGTTGGATGATTGAGTCTCTCTACTCTTTTATTTTCTTCTCCATCGTGTCAAACATAGCTGATGCTGGCGTGAGAGGAGTTTATTAAAAATAACTCAAAACAAGGAATACATCATTAAGGGCTTCTCTGCAAAAGAATTAGGTGTTCACGAGCCAAGAGCTGTTCAGATAGTTATTTATAGGCTGAGGTATAATCAGCCCCTCCAGAGTCCAGCGAAGGTCCCACTAACCTCCTCCAAATAAAACACCAACGATTTGTGTATTAAGTCGAACACACCGGCAACTTGTCGTGCAGGAGAGAGAGGGAGATAGAGAGAGACAGCCGGCAGTCGGTGTCGGAGATTATTCGGCGGTTATTTGTACGGCGACGGGAGCGCTACTGGTACGCGTCAGTCGTAGCGAAGAGCGTGGCAATGAGAGCAGTCGCGGTGGTTGTGACGGCGACTTCGATGACGGCGGCAGCAGCCTGCAGTTCCCTTGCAGTGGTGGTGGCGGCCTCAGCGGTGACGTTGGCAGTGGCCCATATAATGATCAGGGCGGCAGCGGCCTCCCGCAGGTGTGGTGTATGCGGGCCTGATTGTGGCGAGGGCGAATGCGGCCTTTTTTAACTATGACGGTGACAGCGGTCCTGGACGGCGATGGTTGACGTTCGCTGTAGCGGTTCCCCCACTCGTGACGAGTAGTAACGGCAGACTGGGGCGACGATGATTCCGGTGGCCCCAGTGGTGATGACAGAAGCAACGGGCCCTGATGGTGGTGACGGTGACAGCGGCCCTGGTTGGCGATAGTTAGCGTTCGCAGCCCTCGGTGATGATGGCGGGCGGCCCTCGGTTGTAGCTTTGGTCTGGGCGGCAGCAGTGGTGGCGGCCCCGGTGATAAGAGCAGCGCCCGGGCCCTAGCGATGATAATGGTGATTGCGGCGGCCCTGGATGGCACGCCCTCAGGGCGTCGAAAGGTTGCCCAGTCCCCCCGTATGTACTCGTGGCCGCTAGGCGCTGCAGGGGGTGGTTCGCCCCCTTCAACGCCCGCTTGTCGCGCGGTATCGCAAGCAGGCAGGGGTGCTCGGAATTGGGCAAGCCCAAACGGGTCACGCCTCCTGTCTGCTTGAGACCGTGTCCAAAAATGTGACTAGCCGGAGTGTTGCCTGGAGGTATTCCCCCCTTGCAGTCCTCCTTCAACCAGTCAGTCTTCCTCCGAGGAGGAAAGCCAAGAGCGTCCCAAATAGGCCCGAAGCCCCGGATACGCTCCATGCTTAACTACGGACCACTGATGCTGGTTGAGTTCATGTTGGCAGCTTTAGCTCCGGCTTTATATGAGCTGTTTGAGAAGTGAGAGCGGATGGTTATCTAAGTTGGTGTTTGCGACATTTGTACGCGCTTGCCATGCCAGCTTCGTGTATACGTATGTATGTACATAGGGGTTTTTGCAGTCTCGTAGGTATGCTAGTTTGTGTTACGTCGACCTATATGTATGTATGTATGTTTATATATTTGTACCTATGTGCAGTTTTAAGACGCATGCTAGGGTGATGTTGAGTATGTTATTTTAGCGTAGGCAAAGCAACGGTACAGTTCCCTTTCCACTTCGGCGGACGACAAGTTGTGGTATTCTTTACCAGAGTACACTGTATACTGACTCGGTCAGTATATGTGTGGGGGATCTTATTTTATTTTGATTATGCATTTTTTTTTTTATATACAAACACAAGTTTTCTTATTTCTTAAAATATTTCAAAAATGAGTTTGTAAGTCTTGATATAACTATAACTAGGTAGTGAAATGCAAATTTACTTCTACAATGATTGGAAAAATGTTATATAATGAATATGTACTTTTTTTTTGTGTACTATTAAAGTTATCTTAAGCTTACTTAATTTCAAAAATAAATTTCCAAATTTCTCCTTGAAGAAAAGGTATGTTGTTTGCCTAATCCGTGAATTCAATGACCTTGGTTCTTTCCCCGGGACAGACGAAGGCGTGGCTCGCGTATAATTGCATGGCGCATGCGGTGCATCTTCAATCGGAATCGCCATCGCTCTCGGTTATTTTGGATCGTTTCAACCGCAGATTTTTTGAATGGATCAGCTGTGTCCTGGTGGCCGGCCAATCATTTTCTGTGGACGGGCCCGCATCGGGTGATGGTTGGGTGACCCTTGGTTCGGCGGTGGTCTCCCGGCTGAGTTGGTGGTTGCTGCTGCTGGATTGGTGGTCATGGCGGCTTTTGTCGCTGCCTCGGCTGGGGCGAGCGGTGGGCCGTGGAATATTTTACCGCTATGGATCCGCGGTTTGTTTGGTGGCCATGGCGCGGCCTCAAATGGCGGTCGCCATGGTGAAACTGGTGGGATTGGTTGTTATGGATGGTTGGCGTTTATGGATGGATGTGGCTGCCTCGGTATCACCTGCTGCATGGCAGGATTGCGTGGGTAATAGCGTTGTTGTAGTGGTCGATGATGCCGGAGTGTGATCTCGCATTCGGCGGTGGTGCTTGGCCCGGTAATTTTGGAAAATCGCGCTTTGCGGATTTCCAAGAAATCGGCCAGTCTTTTGTTTTGCTTCTCTTTCAGGGGCGTCCTTTCGGTTTAGCTGCATAGATCGGCCGTAGCCGGCGGTGGGGCGGGAGCTAGGGGCTGGTTATCAAGTGTCACTACAATGCCACCAGTGGGCGTGTTGCTCGGCCGTTATATTCAATTTTGACGGGATAGGAACGCGTACTTGCGACGCACGTTTGGTCTGCTAGTTGTACGTTTTGTTTGTCGGGTTGTGGCTGAATATTACGCTGCTCCAGATGCTTGCGTAGGTATTCATTGATTTATGTTAACGTGGCTCCAGTGTCAATTAGGGCTCGGACATCCATGCCTTCGACTAGGACGTTCGCATAGAAGCGGCCATCGGGACTTTGCCAGCCTGGTCGAGACGTGGCTGGTTGATCGGCGGGTGACTTGAGGGTGGCTGTTTTCTCCTTGCAAAACAGGCAATTCCTGGATAGGATACCATCTCGTCCGCATCGAGAGCATAATAGTCGCCTCGGGCCTCTACACTGAAAGCGGTCTCCAGCAAGTGTTCTTCCCATCGTATCGTTCATCTGAAGTGGATAGGCAGTGTGGCGCTTGCCTGGCTTGTCTGGCTTCCTCGCTTCTGAGTATCTCATATCCATCTGTGAGCCCCATCAACTCATCGATAGTCTGGAATTCGCTCCGCTTTATAAATAGTCTGTACTAGACTCGCAAGCCTTCGTAGATGCGTTCCAAGTGGTCTTCGTTGCACATCGTTGGGTGCTGTCGGATTAGTGTTTTGAGGGCGAGGACGTAGTCCTTGGCCTTTTCTCTGTTTAGCTGTTTTCGCTGACGGATGGCGTCTTCCAACTGACTTACGTGTCGGCGCGGAAGATAGAATCGTTCAACTTCGGTGCGGAATACGGGCCAGGTGGTTATGTGTGGTCTTCGGACGCGGAGCCATTGGAGTGCTTTGCCGCAGAGTATTTCAGATAGGGTTGGGAGGAGTTGGTCTGGCGTGATTTGGTAGCATTCCGCCAGCTCCTCAATCCTCTCCAAGAAGTCGTGCAGAGTGTCGCCGCCGGAGTAGTGTACGTCCCAATGGCGGACTGTGTTCATTACCTCGGCATTGCTCATATGGTCTCGCTTCTGGGCGGTTAGTCTTGCCCCCCGGTGTGTAAGAGGGATTCACCAAGCTTAATTGCAGGAGTTAGTTCGAGTGGCGATTTCCCCATGCCAGCTTCTTCGGCAGCGATCTCCATCTCCAGTTCCTTTGAGAAGGTTTTCGGTCGAATAGCGGTTTCTCTTCTCCCTGCCGAAGTTGCTGAGAGTGCTGCACAGACTAACGACATTGCTCCTTTCAACGGGTATATGATGCCCCTTGCATTCTTCCACCAATCTCTCTTTATATATCCAGATATATCCAGCCAAGAGAGTCAATGCTTAGTGTGGAGGTATGATTTTCTTTCATCTGTGTGTCGATTACTCGTTGTGGTGTATTCGATGAGCCCGCTTCCGCAGTGTTGGTGCTCATTGAGGTTTTTGCACATGCGCCTGCAGAGATGGGTCCCTACTCGAGCGCCATTTATGAGGTGGGTTTTGTCGAAGGCTGAGGTATGCTCAGCCGCTCCAGAGTCCAGCGAAGGTCCCACTAACCCCCACCAAATAAAACACAATGTTTTGTGTATTAAGCCGAACACACCCACACACACGCAGCTATCTAGAATACCGGCAACTTGTCGTGCAGGGGAGAGGGAAAGATAAAGAGTGAGAGTCGGCAGTCGGTGCCGCAGATTATTCGGCGGGTATTTTTACGGCGACGGGAGCGCTACTGGTGACAGCAAGATTGGCAGTGGTACGCGTCAGTCGTAGCGAAGAGCGTGGCAATGAAAGCAGTCGTGGTGTTTGTGACGGCGACTGCGATGACGGCGTCAGCGGTCCTTTTAACTGCGACGGTGACAGCGGTCCTGGACGGGCCCGGTGATGAGAGCAGCCGCCTCCGTCACCGTCACCACTAAGGCCCGGACCGCTGTTCTCATCAACCGGGCCGCTACTACGACTGCCGCCCCAAGGCCGACATTTCCACCGAGGACCGCCCGTCAGCAACACAGAGACCCACGATTCGTACTTACTGCCATCCAGGGCCGCCGCAATCACCATCATCATCGCTAGGGCCGGGGTGCTGCTCTCATCACCGGGCCCCTCCAGGACCGCTGTCACCGTCGCAGTTAAAAGGACCGCTGTCGCCGTCATCGCAGTCGCCGTCACAACCACCGCGACTGCTCTCATTGCCACGCTCTTCGCTACGACTGACGCGTACCACTGCCAATCTTGCTGTCACCAGTAGCGCTCCCGTCGCCGTAAAAATACCCGCCGAATAATCTCCGGCACCGACTGCCGACTCTCTCTCTTTATCTTTCTCTCTCCCCTGCACGACAAGTTGCCGGTATTCTAGATAGCTGCGTGTGTGTGTGGGTGTGTTCGGCTTAATACACAAATCATTGTGTTTTATTTGGTGGGGGTTAGTGGAACCTTCGCTGGACTCTGGAGCGGCTGAGCATACCTCAGCCTTCGACAAAACCCACCTCATAAATGGCGCCCGAGCAGGGACCCATCTCTGCAGGCGCATGTGCAAAAACCTCAATGAGCACCAACACTGCGGAAGCGGGCTCATCGAATACACCACAACGAGTAATCGACACACAGATGAACGAAAATCATACCACCACACTAAGCATTGACTCTCTTGGCTGGATATATCTGGATATAGAAAGAGAGATTGGTGGAAGAATGCATGGGGCATCATATACCCGTTGAAAGGAGCAATGTCGTTGGTCTGTGCAGCACTCTCAGCAACTTCGGCAGGGAGAAGAGAAACCGCTATTCGACCGAAAACCTTCTCAAAGGAACTGGAGATGGAGATCGCTGCCGAAGAAGCTGGCATGGGGAAATCGCCACACGAACTAACTCCTGCAATTAAGCTTGGTGAATCCCTCTTACACACCGGGGGGCCAGACTAACCGCCCAGAAGCGAGACCATATGAGCAATGCCGAGGTAATGAACACAGTCCGCCATTGGGACGTACACTACTCCGGCGGCAACACTCTGCACGACTTCTTGGAGAGGATTGAGGAGCTGGCGGAATGCTAACAAATCACGCCAGACCAACTCCTCCCAACCCTATCTGAAATACTCTGCGGCAAAGCACTCTAATGGCTCCGCGTCCGAAGACCACACATAACCACCTAGGCCGTATTCCGCACCGAAGTTGAACGATTCTTTCTTCCGCGCCGACACGTAAGTCAGTTGGAAGACGCCATCCGTCAGCGAAAACAGCTAAACAGAGAAAAGGCCAAGGACTACATCCTCGCCCTACATACGCTAATCCGACAGCACCCAACGATGTGCAACGAAGACCACTTGGAGCGCATCTACGAAGGCTTGCGAGTCTAGTACAGACTATTTATAAAGCGGAGCGAATTCCAGATTATCGATGAGTTGATGGGGCTCACAGACGGATATGAGATACTCAGGAGCGAGGAAGCCAGACAAGCCAGGCAAGCGCCACACTGCCTATCCACTTCAGATGAACGATACGATGGGAAGAACACTTGCTGGAGACCGCTTTCAGTGTAGAGGCCCGAGGCGACTATTCTGCTCTCGATGCGGACGAGATGGTATCCTATCCAGGAATTGCCTGTATTGCAAGGAGAAAACAGCCACCCTCAAGTCACCCGCCGATCAACCAGCCACGTCTCGACCAGGCTGGCAAAGTCCCGATGGCCGCTTCTATGCGAACGTCCTAGTCGAAGGCATGGATGTCCGAGCCCTAATCGACACTGGAGCCACGTTAACATAAATCAATGAATACCTACGCAAGCATCTGGAGCAGCGTAATATTCAGCCACAACCCGACAAACAAAACGTACAACTAGCAGACCAAACGTGCGTCGCAAGTACGCGTTCCTATCCCGTCAAAATTGAATATAACGGCCGAGCAACACGCCCACTGGTAGCCGTCATCACCAATCTGGCCGAAAGAATTATATTGGGAATGGTTTTCTTTGGGGAAACGAGGCATTGTAGTGACACTAGATAACCAGCCCCTAGCTCCCGCCCCACCGCCGGCTACGGCCGATCTATGCAGCTAAACCGAAAGGAAGCCCCTGAAAGAGAAGCAAAACAAAAGACTGGCCGATTTCTTGGAAATCCGCAAAGCGCGTTTTTTCAAAATTACCGGGCCAAGCACCACCGCCGAATGCGAGATCACACTCCGGCATCATCGACCACTACAACAACGCTATTACCCACGCAATCCTGCCATGCAGCAGGTGATACCGAGGCAGCCACATCCATCCATAAACGCCGTTGTTAACCACCAATCCCACCGGACGAAGCACGGCCAGTTTCACCATGGCGACCGCCATTTGAGGCCGCGCCATGGCCACCAAACAAACCGCGGATCCTTAGCGTTAAAATATTCCACGGCCCACCGCTCGCCCCAGCCGAGGCAGCGACAAAAGCCGCCATCACCACCAATCCAGCAGCAGCAACCACCAACTCAGCCGGGAGACCACCGCCGAACCAAGGGTCACCCAACCATCACCCGATGCGGGCCCGTCCACAGAAAATGATTGGCCGGCCACCAGGACACAGCTGATCCATTCAAAAAATCTGCGGTTGAAACGATCCAAAATAACCGAGAGCGATGGCGATTCCGATTGAAGATGCACCGCATGCGCCATGCAATTATACGCGAGCCACGCCTTCGTCTGTCCCGGGGAAAGAACCAAGGTCATTGAATTCACGGATTAGGCAAACAACATATCTGTTCTTCAAGGAGAAATTTGGAAATTTATTTTTGAAGTTAAGTAAGCTTAAGATAACTTTAATAGTACACAAAAAAAAGTACATATTCATTATATAACATTTTTCCAATTATTGTAGAAGTAAATTTGCATTTCACTACCTAGTTATAGTTATATCAAGACTTACAAACTCATTTTTGAAATATTTTAAGAAATAAGAAAACTTGTGTTTGTATATAAAAAAAAAAATCTGCATAAACAAAATAAAATAAGATCCCCCACACATATACTGACCGAGTCAGTATACAGTGTACTCTGGTAAAAAATACCACAACTTGTCGTCCGCCGAAGTGGGAAGGGAACTGTACCGTTGCTTTGCCTACACTAAAATAACATATTCAACATCACCCTAGCATGCGTCTTACAACTGCACATAGGTACAAATATATAAACATACATACATACATATAGGTCGACGTACACACAAACTAGCATACCAACGAGACTGCAAAAACCCCTATGTACATACATACGTATACACGAAGCTGGCATGGCAAGCGCGTACAAATGTCGCAAACACCAACTTAGATAACCATCCGCTCTCACTTCTCAAACAGCTCATATAAAGCCGGAGCTAAAGCTGCCAACATGAACTCAACCAGCATCAGTGGTCCGTAGGTAAGCATGGAGCGTATCCGGGGCTTCGGGCCTATTTGGGACGCTCTTGGCTTTCCTCCTCGGAGGAAGACTGACTGGTTGAAGGAGGACTGCAAGGGGGGAATACCTCCAGGCAACACTCCGGCTAGTCACATTTTTGGACACGGTCTCAAGCAGACAGGGGGCGTGACCCGTTTGGGCTTGCCCAATTCCGAGCACCCCTGACTGCTTGCGATACCGCGCGACTAGCGGGCGTTGAAGGGGGCGAACCACCCCCTGCAGCGCCTAGCGGCCACGAGTACATACGGGGGGACTGGGCAACCTTTCGACGCCCTGAGGGCGTGCCATCCAGGGCCGCCCTGATCATTATATGGGACACTGCCAACGTCACCGCTGAGGCCGCCACCACCACTGCAAGGGAACTGCAGGCTGCTGTCGCCGTCATCGAAGTCGCCGTTACAACCACCGCGACTGCTCTCATTGCCACGCTCTTCGCTACGACTGACGCGTACCAGTAGCGCTCCCGTCGCCGTACAAATACCCGCCGAATAATCTCCGACACCGACTGCCGGCTGTCTCTCTTTATCTCCCTCTCTCGCCTGCACGACAAGTTGCCGGTGTGTTCGACTTAATACACAAATCGTTGTGTTTTATTTGGAGGAGGTTAGTAGGACCTTCGCTGGACTCTGGAGGGGCTGATCATACCTCAGCCTATAAATAACTATCTGAACAGCTCTTGGCTCGTGAACACCTAATTCTTTTGCAGAGAAGCCCTTAATGATGTATTCCTTGTTTTGAGTTATTTTTAATAAACTCCTCTCACGCCAGAATTAGCTGCGGTAATGAAGAAATCGTAAAAGAGGGTTATGTAGGAGATTGGAGAGCTGGCTGCTGACGGCAGTCGGAAACACGTGCACTGATATTCTCCGCAGTGAACTGATATCTACTCAGGCGCAGCTCACTGCTCTCGAAAGCAATGCAGTTTCCACCGATGTGATAATAAACGGGATCCCTCAAGCAGCTGATGAGTGCTTGTCTGAACTCTTCGCTATGGTCTGCGGTGCAGCTCAGCATAAACCTCCGCCTTTGCGTGATGCTTTTCGGCTGCGTAGTGCAAAAAGTAATGAGCAAAAAAGCAGCAACAACTGCCCTATTGTTGTTAAGCTGTTCTCTGCACATGATGGCAATCAACTCTTAAAAGCTATTGCTGTGCTCTGTAAAACCAAAAAGAGATCGCAAGTGCTCTCCGATGCTGGATCGCCTGGTTATGAATCAATTTTTCTGCATGAGAGTTTGCCACAAATACTGCGTGAAGTGATGTCGTATGCGTCGGGGCTTTGGCGGAAGTAACAGTTGGCGTCAACCTTCTCCATCCGTGGGAGAGTTTTTGTACGGCTTAAACCAAGCAAGGAGCCCAAACTGGTGAGAAGCAGGGCCGAGGTTAATGCTCTTATTAGCACTAGAAAATAATTATGTTTATGTATATGTTCATTTTGAAATCGTATTTTTTTATTGTGGTTAGTTTATGTCAGCTTAGAAGTTAAGTTAGTTGTTGCTTGTTCTCTTTCTTTCTATGCCTAATACTCTTGATTAGTTATTTGTCTACTGTCTTATTTCTATGCTTTCAGCAATTTTTCTTTGTTCCCTTGATTTCGGTCTACGAAAGTGGATGTTATTTTTTTTTTGCAATCACATACATATATGGTTTTAAGTCTTTTTGTTTTGCCTACGCTTTGTGGTTACTCATTTTTCAGCTGATGGATTTCAACCCCAGTAGGAAATCTGCCGGCAGCATTGATGAAAACCATACAATTTAGTTAATATTTTGTGCAAACAGTCTAATGGCCCTTAAATTGTGCATTTTTATGCGCGAAGCCTTAACGGTGACAAAATGGACTACGTTAGGAATGTCTTTGGGGGACCGGGCGTTGATGTTATCTTTGTCTCAGAAACATGGTTCAATGCTAATATTCCTGACTATTATTATGGAATCCCACACTATAATCTTATACGTCACGATCGAACAACAAAAAAAGGGGGAGGTGTTGCAATATATAACAGATCTACCTTAAAAATTAAACTTTTAGCTAAACCGAATAACCCTGAAACGGAATTTATTATTTATGAAATTTCAGACGGTGTAACAAAAGTAGGTGTTGTATGTTAGATTCGTTTTTTGTTGAGTTATCCGCGTTTTTATTTGAATATGAATATAACGTTATATGTGGTGAATTTAATGTTAATCTGTTGTTAAAAGACTTGTATGCAATTAAACTACTTGACCATGTATCCGCTGCTGGTCTTGCTGTAGTCAACAAGTCCTTACCAACAAGATACGCCAATAATTTGGAACCTAGCTTTCTAGACCTGGTTATTACGTCTAATCTTGACCATATTCTTAAATTTGACCAAATGTCTTTTGTTTCTGACCATGACCTAATATTTTTTGCATTAGATGTGTCGTTGAATTGCCCTGCTGATAGTGTTATTTTTATGTATGTATTATGTATCTATTAACGTTACTGATCTGTTCGTTGATTTGTCAAATGTTAACTGGGATAGCTGTTGGTTCTACAAGACTGTAGATGTAAAACTTGACTTTTTAAATAAAACCCTCACTGAATTATTTGACGATCATGTCCCTGTCCGCATTGTTAGGGCTATGAATACCTCCTGTCCTTGGTACACTAATAAGGTGAGCTCAGCTATAAAAACTAGAAATAAGTTGTATGCAAAATGGAGAAGAACCAATTGCTTGGTCACAATAGTTTAGTTATAAATTGAACTGTCACTATCATCAAAAGATTTATGGCACAATTTGAAAAACCTAAATGTGCATGGAAAACCTTAGTCTGATTGTAAAATTGATCCAAACACTCTCAATGACTATTTTATTAATGTCAGCACAAACAGAAAAAGTCCTCCAACTGAAATTTTCACTAGAAACTTTGCTTTAAAAGAAGAGTCTCAATTCGATGGAGTAAGTGAATCAGAAGTTTTGAAATCTGTGATGGGTAAGTCTAATGCCATTGGAGAGGATGGGACATCTTTGAAGATTGTGAAACTTGTACTGCCTTTTATTCTGAGAACTCTAACTCATGTCATTAACCACTCTTTCACAACTTCATATTTTCCAACAGAATGGTAAAAGGCTGTCATTATTCCTGTAGCCAAAAAAGAGCACTGCTACTAATCCTAGAGACTACAGACCTATAAGTATTTTACAAGCCTTCTCAAAAGTGTGCGTGTCGTTGACGGAATGGCAGACTTCCCCATTTGTACAAGAAAATAATTTATTATCGCCATTGCAGTCAGGGTTTCGACCAAGTAATAGCTGCTCTACGGCTATGTTGAAAATACTTGACGATATACGGATACAGTTTGACAATGGTGCTGCTTTGCACAAAACTTAAATACCACTTTGGTTTTTCTGATAGCTCTGTTAAACTTATGATCAGCTACCTTGCAGGAAGAACTCAAAAGGTAATGTGCAAGACTGGCTTCTCCACATCTAAACTTGTTTTCTCGGGTGTGCCGCAAGGTTCTGTCCTTAGCCCTCTTTTGTTTAGTCTTTTTGTGAATGATGTATTCTCTGCGTGCCACTATATTTGTGTTTTACAATTAATAGTAACCTGTCTGCAATTTCACAGTGGGCCCAGGACAATTGTCTTTGCCTAAATGCTACACAGTTGTATGTGTTGCGCATTAGTAAACGTGTAGTACATGTGGAAGATATTCCAAAACCGTTTGTTGGTAATAGCGTCCTGATTGTGACTGACAAGATAAGAAATTTAGGGTTTGTTGTTAATTCTATGTTGAGCTGTTCTGACCATGTGAATAATGTTGTAAGTAACGTGTATGCTGTTTTTCGTAGATTAGGAATGTCAGCGTCGTTTACACCCTTAGATACAAGAAGAAAGTTAGCTATTCAGCTTATAGTGCCGCAGATCACGTACTCTGAGCTAGTGTATAGCAAGTTTGACTCTATTTCGTTTCACAAAGTTGATGTTGCGTTTAATAACGTTACACGTTACGTTTACGGCCTTAAAAGATATGACCACATTTCTGTGTGAATGAATACCTAGCGGCTAGAAATTGTATATTTATGTACAAGCTTATAGAATTCAAAACTCCAAAATACTTTTTTGAAAAATTAAAATCAACAAGGTCTAATAGAAATCAAAGTCTGATTGTCCCAAATTATTCCTACTTGTCTTCTAGCTAGGCTGTTCTTCATTAATGCTGTAAGGCTCTGGAACTCAGTTCCTGAATCCGTAAAACTTCAAATTGCATAATTACTTTAAATCTGCACAATGAATGTGGTTGCGATTAAACTGTTATCATTTCTCTGTCTCTGTCACTTCTACTATTAAACCAAATTTTGTGTGTTCGTATTTATATTTATATGCCTGACCTTTTATTATATCTGGGCTTAAATTTTAAGTCTGTATTTTAATTTTACTTAAAAATACAAATATTAATATTTTTTTGCTGCTATTTGATATATTGTTAGTTTTAAGTTTACTTTGTACAAACATTGAATTTTACAATCTGTTGATGTATTATAAAAGACTCAAAAGTCTTATAGATACAGCCTTATTTCTTAAAAAATATGTTAAATATGTTAAATATTGTTAGCCTTTCAATACGTTCTGATTTAATAAGTAACGTGTGTAGGAAAGTTGAGTTTTATTTACAAATATGTCGTATTACCTAAGTCATGAAGAAAACAGAAAAAAGTATCTGCACCATGTGGAAGAAAAATACTGTTGGGATAAGAGAAAGTCAAATTTGTTCAACTGACTGAAAAATGCATTGATCAAAGGGGCGCACCCAGGAATATATTTAGGGAGGGGTTTATACTTCTAGAGATATATCACCAGAAAATACTGAAAATTCGCTTCAGATAATATGCTCTTAAAATACATTTATGCAAGTTTTATGTACAGTATGTAATAAATAAATACAACTTTTAAAGTTTCATAAATTACACTTTATTTACATAAAATTAACAAATAACTCAAACATCTTTAACCAACTTCAAAAAAGGAGCGAGGTTATCAATTCCTAGGAATATTTTTTCTATTTTATATATGCTACCGCATAACTTTGGACAACGTGAACTGGTTTCTATAATCCTTTTTTTGATCGGAATGATGGCACCTTACGGGTCGTCCCGTAATTTGGTTTGGATCCGATCATCACGGTACTCTTAAATTTGTATATGAGAATTGAAGTCGGATTTGTTTTTTGCTTTAAAATTACTTGTTTAATAAAAAGTTATTTACACAAAATGCGTTCAACTTTGAAAAGTAATAAAAAATGTTAAATAAAATAATGTAAAAAATATATTTTTTTAAATAAGCTTTTATTTAACATGTACAATCAAAGAAATAAAGTACAATAGTGTAACAAAAGATTTTTTTAGCAAGAAAATTGTGTTAAAACTGCCCCAAAATTAATAAAATATAATAAGTTAAGCTTTCATAAGGATTTTCCTTTCACTATTTGGCTTTTAGTAACTTTAACGAAAGCTTAACTTATTCTGTTTTATTCACTTTAGTGCAGGTTTAACAAATTCGACATTCTTTTTTTCCCAAGAGTATTTTCTTTCCACATGGTGCATATACTCTTTTTCTGTTTTCTTCATGATACGACATGTACTTCGTACAGACTTTTTTACGAAGTAAATCAATACAAATTGTTAGTAATTTTCATTAGAGTTTGAGTAACTCCTTTCACTATTTGCCTTCTAGTAACTTTAACGAAAGATTAACTTATTTTATTTTGTTCATTTTAATGCAGTTTTAAGAAAATTTACTTGCTAAAAAATCTTTTGTTACACTACTTTGATTGTACATGTTAAATAAAAGCTTGTTTTTAAGAAATATTTTTTTTTATATAATTTTATTGTTCATTTATTTTAAGGCAGTTTACTCTTTGATTCGAAGATGCGAAAGGAGAAAATTAGCGTTTGTTTTATTGCTTTGCTGTGCGTTTGTGCGAAACGACGCCATAACGGTGCCGTATTTTTGATGTAAAAAAACTGCCGATTTTCGCACTTTGGCTCAAACGCACACAGTTTCGCATCAAAGAGTGATGTTTTTATATTTACCGAATTGTTAAGTTTTAGGCACCTCTGTTAAGAATTATATTATTTGGTTTCCTCACACAGGGGTTTAGAGAAATACGGAGATACGATAAAATGCACACATAATGCACATGCATGCATCTTAAAAGTGTCCATGCTTCTATTATCCCGCAGCGTGATGCCAGATTGTGGGTAATTTGCCTATTTGAGGGATATTTTGCAACAAAAATTATTAAAAGGGAGAAAAACAGGATTTTTATTTAACAAAATTATCGATCCATAACACCGTGCGACAAAAAAAAAATTTATACAACACTCGAAAAAATCAATATGTCCACAAAACTAGCAGCCAAATATAGTACAACTGCGTTTTTAATTTTTCTCTCTGACGTCCGGATTTTTTTTTAAGGACTTTGAAATTTCCAGGATATGATTAAATAAAAAAAATATTTAAAAGATTTAGTGCATTGTACAGTAACAATTTGGGTATCAGTTTGCAATCAAAGTATTATTATTATTAGAAAACAATGTATTGCACATCGAAGACAATGTCTTTTTATAGTGCATCGAGCGTGGTACATGTACAATAATTATGTTTTATATCAAATTAATACTAACAGTAAAAAAAGAAAAATACAATAAATTTAGAAAAACAATTTTACGTAATTATTACATTTAATCTTAATTAGAAATAATGCTAGGAGACATCTTAAGCTAAAGAAAAAGAAATAAATAAGTAGTAGAAAGAGGAAAAGTAGAGAACAGGAGAATAAAAAGAAAAGGGAAGAATAAAACAATTGCAACCACATCCAAAATTTAAATGCTGTTAAAGTAATCGTATATTATTACTTTGCAGTTTCCGCTATTCAGCTTAGCAAAGAACGTAAATCTAAAAGAAGAGACAACACGTTATAATTGTAGCGAGTGTGAACATCAGCAGCGTGCCTTCTCTTTTCATCCAATCAAAAAACTTATTTGGGCAAAAGAGAAGGCGCGCTCCTGATGTTAACACTCGCTACAATTATAACGTGTTGTCTCTTCTTATAGATTTACGTTCTTTGAGCTTAGCCTTGGTAGATTCAGGTATGGCATTCCAGAGTCTCACAGCGTTAACAAAAAACATTCTGGAAGAAGTCGAGTACGTGTACCTAGGAACAAGCAGAATTTGATGTCGCCTAGACTTAGTCATAGTTACCTTTTCATACAGATATTTTGGAGATCAGGACTCCATCAATCTGTACAAAAATATGCAATTCCTCGCTGCGAGATAAATATCAATACTACATCCCAGAATTTTATTCCTCCATATGGAGATGTGTTCAAATTTTTTTAACCCATAAACATAGCGAGTTACATTATTAAAAGCAACATTAATTTTGTGGGACGAGATCGAATCAAGTTTGCTGTATACAACTTCGGAGTATGTGATAAGCGGCAGAATAAGTTGTTTGGCTATTTTTTGCCTGGTCTCTTGTGGTGTATAAGATGCAGAAATCCTTAATCGACGTAACACAGCATAAACGCTAATTACAACCTTATTAACATGATCACGAGGACTCAGCTTGGAGTTAATAACAAAACCTAAATTTTTGATTTTTTCATTTACCGTAAGGGCACTAATTTCAATATACAATTCAGGGATATCATCAAGATGGATTACACTATTATATGTGGATGGATTACACTATATATGGCAAAACGAAGGTCTTTGCAGCATTTAAACACAAACAATTATCACGAGCCCAAGCATATATCGCAGACAAGTCACTATTAATTTTACAACACAAATCATCAACCAGACCAATACGACTAGACAAGTACAGTTGAATATCGTCGGCTTATGCATGTATATTCACTAGAGTGGTCCAAAATAATAAAGTCGAAATTTTAATGCCGCCACCCCCTAGGATTGTTCTGAACCGAAAATAAATATACCCCAATTTTTTTATTTTGAAATCAAAAAATATTTAGGGAGTGCTCACAGCGCTCAAAGTTTTCCATGTATTTTATATGGGGAAAAAACAAATTTTCGTAAAAATGGTACAAAACTCTTGAAAATCAATATTTTTTAATTGAAAAACTGTGGTTCTTTTCAGGAGACTTCAAATATTAATATCCAATTTTTTATTTAACCATTTTTTATGATTAAAGATTTTTTATTGGTCCCCCCATTGCATTTTCTAGGACCTATAAAATATAGTTATCATGAAAAAATTCTTAAAGGAACAATTAGGTATTATTACCGGGAATCTCCTGAAGATAAGCAAAGTTTCCGATCGAAAAATATTGATTTTCAAGAATTCTACACTATTTCTACGGAAAGTTGTTTTTTTTCCCCATATAAAATACATTGAAAACTTTGAGCGCTTTGATCACTCCATATTTTTTTTATACCCGAGCGCACTTGTGCACAAGGGTATCATAACTTTGTTCACATAGCGGTTGTTTGTAACAGGCAAAACGAATCGAGATGGATATAGACAAATGTATACATAAATGATCAGGATGAAAAGAGAAATCGATTAAGCAGTGACTGTCTGTCCGTCCGTCCGTCTGTACACACGATAACTCGAGTAAAAATTGAGATATCTTAACGAAACTTGGTATGTGCACTTCTTACGGGCGTAGGACGGATGGGCAAAATCGGACAATAACCACGCCTGTAAGGTGAAAAACATATATTTAATACTTGCGCCGGGTATTTAATGTTCGGCTCCGCCCGAACTTAGACTTTCTTACTTGTTTTTTTTTTTCAAAATAAAAAATAGGGGCATATTTTTTCGGTATAGAACAATCCTAGGGGCTGGCGGCATTAAAAATGTGACCTTATTTTTATTACATACATTTTTGGACCACTTTAATATTCACGTATCGACACACAGAGAACACATCATTAACAAAAAGACTGAACAAAAGGAAAAAAAGGAAAAATTCTGTAGAATTTAAAAACAATTTATTTTTTGTTGCACCAGGACGAATAACTGTTGAAACTGTCCTTATAAACTTTGTCCTTGAATATCCTTGAAAATTTCCAATTTTTTGAAAAAAATATATGTCAAGGACTAATATAAACTACCACATCCTCGAATTTCGTCCTTCTATCTTTATTAGTTTTAGATTAAAAAAATGTACACTTCTCTTTATAAGATATTGAAAGTTACAATATACATAAATGAAGATACTAGAATCATTACCAGAGAACATATAAGCAACGAGAAGGTGCAAACTACTCAGTGGAAAT